>NC_091317.1:42288868-42318868 GCF_038502225.1 Cherax quadricarinatus
TTTTGTGAAGGATCTGCTGATGGTCCCTACTTAGTGTCGTTATATTATCTCCTTGATCCTGATTGTGTCGCAGTCGCTTGTTATATGGCTATTGGCCTTAGCATTCTTTTCATTGTTCAAGCAGACTGTTCTGGTTGCCAGTCGGTCAAGAAGTTAGTTTATGTGAGAACTTTGTCAGTCACTTGTTTAAGTCTAGTCGAGTCGTGAGACATAGTGAACTACTTAGAGCACTTACACACATACATACACACTTGTACATATTTGTAATATCTTATTAAATGTTAATGTACCAGACGGTACTTAAGAATTATAAATGTGATATGTGCTTTCAGCACAATAATATTGAACTCGAGAGATTGATTTTATTTTGATTGCTGTGATTAATTTAATTTGATAATATACCTCTAGACTTAATAAATTTATTAAATTTTAATTCTCTAGTTAGTAGCCTACCAGTTGTAATCCTGAAGCACTATTGAATAATACTGAATTCTAATGGATAATTGGACAAGGATACTGATTAATTGTTACGAAAACCCAGTAACAGCCTGGATGCTAGAAGGGCAGTCCTTTCTAGTATTCACTGGAGATCTCTAAGCTTTTAGAATCGCGTTTTTTGTAACAAATAGGGGCCTGTCTGGGAGGCTCTTGATCCAAGGTGTTGGAGAAATTGTCCAGTTTGACATACTAGTACTTCTATGATCAAACACTTTGAGTACTTTCCTAATCTGAAGACTTTGAGTTTAGTCTTGTACAACATACCAGGTGGATGTATGTACTTGACTGAGTCTCTTGATCCAAGGAGATGGAAATACTGTTTATGAGTTCTAACTCTAAGACAACTAACACTAAAATTCCTATTAGGATTATAGTTTCCCATAATCACTCTCTCGTAGTACAATTATTTTCGTGATGTATGCCAAAGTGAAACAGTTAATTGATACTCTGACTTTGTCTGAGTTAAGTACATTAAAACTTCAGACGTGTTGGCAAGTAGCCAAATATCTCGGTGTGACGTATAACAGGAATTACACAGCTGAAACTGTCAGAGCGTTAATTAAAGATATATTGTTTCCTGCTCATACAGAGATGTCTGATTATGATTCAGATTCAGAAAGCCTAGTGTCACAATTAGGAAGTATGACTCTATTTGATGAAGATGAAAGAACAACTAGAGCAGAAGTGAGCCTAGTGTCTGAGCCTAGTGTAGATCAGTTCTCGCTTGCTCCTTCCTTCACTGACACTATAGCACAGAGTATAGCTGGTAGTATGACACAGCCTAATACTAGTACAGTGTATGATACACCTGTATCTACTTATCCTAGACCAAATCTAGACTCTCTAGAGACGGCTGGACGAAGTGTCCGACCTAAGGACCGTCCAGACCATGTTAATTTCCCTACTCCTCCATTACCCACTGGTCCTATCTCTCAGGAACAGTTTGAGAGGTTTGAACGCCTCCTTATGTTGCAGACTGCACAAATAGAGGCACAGAGGAAATTGAACGAAGAAGATTTCCAAAGAGAAAATGTTCGTCTGGGAAGACAACAGACTGATAGATCACAGCACACATTTAATGTGCAGAAAGCTGCATCCATGGTTCCTAAGTTTTTTGAAAGTGACTTAGACACATATTTTGATGTGTTTGAGAACCAGGCACGTGTTATGAATTGGCCACGTAAGCACTGGGCAACATTGTTGCATACTGCTTTGACGGGAAGAGCTCAAACCTGTACTGCAGCTTTGCCATTTACCAAGTACATTAGTTATGACGCTGTCAAACAAACAATTCTAGAGACGTATAACTTATCTGTAAGTTATCAAAGAGCATTTCGTACGTTACAACGACGACAAGATCAAACTTGTGTAGAGTTTGCTCGTGAGAAAAAAGTTGCATTTCAGAGGTGGTGTAGGTCTGCCAAGTGTAACAACTACGACAGTCTTGTTCAGTTGTTACTACACGAAGAATTTAGCAACTGTATGCCTCCTGACATACAAGAATATCTGATCGATCATACTACCTCGGATATTCTGGAAACCGCAGCATTAGCAGACAATTACACGATTTCTCACAAACTTGTACGTACTAAAACACAAAGAAACAAGGTAACTAAAGATGGTCCTAGAAGCTGGCAACCTAAATCAGCTGCTCATTGCCGGCCTGATGTACCTGCTACTGTAACTTCTCGTACCTTTACCAGGAAAACTCACAATCCTGAATCTGTCTCTGTGGCTAGACAGAAATCTGGTATCGAGAAGAAGAAAGTTAAATGTACCTATTGTAACAGGAAAGGACATACTAGAGAGTATTGCTATAAATTAGAAAGAGATACGAGAAGCAGTCGTGCGGCTGGCGCCCCCACTCAAGTCGTATCCTCTTCCGAGCAACAAAGACACCAAAATCCTAGCAATACCTCTGAACCTACTGTTTTAGATAATGTTACTCAGGATAGATGACTAGCGTCAGAAAGTGTATCTGACGAAAAGATTCGTTCAGCGATGAGTCCTTACTTTTCAAGAGGCAGAATAGGATTTGAAGAATCACATCTAACTGAGATAGTTACTTTCAGAGACACTGGCAGTTATCTCACATTATTAAGAGAAGATGTACTGCCCATAACTGACGATACCTATTGCAAGATAGTTGTATTGTTAGAAGCCTATGGAGGGGCTGTTATAAAAGTGCCTCTGCACAAAGTTTATATTGAAACAAGCTATTATACTGGTTATATTTCAGTGGGTATATCCAGTGGTGTATTTCCCATCAGGTCAGTGGACTTGTTGATAGGGAACGATATCCTTCATGCTGGTATATGTAAAGAACCACTTGTGATTGATAATAACACTGATGATAATTATGCCATTGAAGCTTGTAGAGAGAAACCTATTTTATTTCCTCTCAGCGCAATTACTAGGGCTATGTCAAAGATTCAACAACCATCCTTGTCTCCTGTTGAGTTAGTTGATGACGATGATTTGGGGTTGAATATGTTGTTTAGTGACGCTCTGCGCCCAGGGTCATTAACACTGACTCCCCCCGGTCATCAACCTAGTCAGGACACAACTGACGTTAAATTTCTAACTCATGATGATTTAATCAAGGATCAGTTTGTTGATCAGTCACTGGAAAGACTGAGAGATATAGCAGTTACTGAGAGTGAAGCAAAGGATCTCGATAATTGTTACTATTATAGTAACGGTGTACTGATGGAGAAAAATACATGTAAGTTGTCAGCTGATAGTGTTTCCACCACAGTCAAGCATTTCATAGTGTTACCAGTTACATTTCGTGAACAAGCCATTGATTTTTCTCACAATAGTCCCATAGGAGGACATTTGGGTGTCAAGAAGACACTCGGTAAACTGGCAAAACATTTTACTTGGCCTAAGATGAAGGAAACAGTAGCTGATCATGTGCGACGTTGCCACGTGTGTCAAGTGACAGGCAAGCCAGCACACACACCTCCACCTACACCTCGCACTATGAGCTCTAGTAGCAAAGTTCATTTCATCTGGACTAAAGATTGTTCAGACTCGTTCAGAAGGTTGAAGCGCTTGCTATCCTCTGCTCCTGTGTTGAAAAGTCCTAATTTCAATCTTCCCTTTTTACATATAGATGCGAGTTGTTATGCAGTGGGTGTTGTGCTGCTCCAACAGTCAACATCCACTGATATTCTCCATCCTATATGTTACTATTCATTTAAGCTCAAACGACACCAGAAAAATTATGCTCTAGCTCTTGTGGTGTCCTTTGAACATTTTGACGAGTATTTGGGCACTTCCCCATTTAAAATTTACGTAATTTTATGCCCAAATACCTTTTGTTACTTGCTATGTCAAATTCAGTAAAGTAACTTAATCCCTCCAGCCCATATTAACTATATATACTCATGTCATGTCTAATTATTATATTTATGTATTCACAGTATTGTTGTGTGAGGAGGAGACAAGCTGAGTGTTGAGTGTGTAGTGTGGTGTGGGTGATGTTACTGCGCGTGACGCAACACTGTCCTGCCGCAGACCCCCCCTCACTACACACCTTAAGCTGTTTCATACTCAGATGTTCATACTGCCTCGCATTCCACAACCACTACTTAAGAGTGGAATGCAGTCTCCTCTACTATGATTGAGCCTCAGTGCCCTGCTCGTCTACGCTATCCTGTCTCTACACTGATGTACATAACCACGAGTATGCAGAGATACGATACTGTGTACTGCCCTAGTACTAGGGGCATATCCAAGTGACGGACGCTGTGAAATTGTAGAGGTGCTTGGCACAAGAGAGACTTTGATTAATATTTATATTAAATTGTATTGATATGAGTAATCAGTAATAATGTGAAAGACATTAATGCAGCTCCTAGTGCGACCGTCTGTCGTGTTCGGGGGGGGTGTTGCAACCCCTGAATGGGTTACAATGATTATTATGTATATATATAATGTATATTATCTTTTCATATAATTTTATATTGCTTATATTTGCGATAATAGCTAAATCATAAATATATTGCTTTATATTCTTATTTGACTTATGTTGTTCGGATGTACATAATATGTGCTCAGTTCAAGTCTTGATTGTCAAACTACTGTAATTATCGCTTGTTGCTCGTTATACTGCCGGCTTCTGAGCTGTGCTGTCCACGGGGCTATCACATGATCGAAAGGGGGGGTGTCCTCACCTCTCGTGAAGTATTCAGTCTGCTCTAGACTCGCTTGGAGGTTGGACAGATTGTCTGTCTCATTATTCTTGTTAGTTCTTTAGAACTCTGTTCACAGAACCTTGTAGACTTAGTGATTTTCGACGTTGTACTGAGGTTGTATGTTGCTTAGACACTCTGAACATCTCAGGTCCTTAGCTATAGCTTCTGACCTAAATTTGTACTGGTTTCTGTGTATTGTCACAATCAGGGTTTTTCCTATGCTGAACTTAGATTCAGTAGTATGGGAGTTTTGTAACTTTTGTGGAGGATCTGCTGATGGTCCCTACTTAGTGTCGTTACATTATCTCCTTGATTCTGATTGTGTCGCAGTCGCTTGTTATATGGCTATTGGGCATAGCATTCTTTTCATTGTTCAAGCAGACTGTTCTGGTTGCCAGTCGGTCAAGAAGTTAGTTTATGTGAGAACTTTGTCAGTCACTTGTTTAAGTCTAGTCGAGTCGTGAGACATAGTGAACTACTTAGAACACTTACACACATACATACACACTTGTACATATTTGTAATATCTTATTAAATGTTAACGTACCAGACGGTACTTAAGAATTATAAATGTGATATGTGCTTTCAGCACAATAATATTGAACTCAAGAGATTGATTTTATTTTGATTGCTGTGATTAATTTAATTTGATAATATACCTCTAGACTTAATAAATTTATTAAATTTTAATTTCTCTAGTTAGTAGCCTACCAGTTGTAATCCTGAAGCACTATTGAATAATACTGAATTCTAATGGCTAATTGGACAAGGATACTGACTAATTGTTACGAAAACCCAGTAACAGGCTGGATGCTAGAAGGGCAGTCCATTCTAGTATTCAGTGGAGATCTCTAAGCTTTTAGAATCGCGTTTTTTGTAACAAGTACAATAACACAGAGGACCAGTACATTACAATAACAGATCAGTACAGTACAGTAACACAGGAGACCAGTACAGTGCAATAACAGATCAGTACAGTACAATAACAGAGAAGTTCAGTACATTACAATAACAGAGAAGTTCAGTACAGTACAATAACAGAGTAGTCAAGTACAGTACAATAACAGAGAATTCCAGTACAGTACAAAAAGAGATCAGTTCAGAACAATAAAACAGAAGACCAGACCATTATAATGGCTCAGAATACAAGTACAGTACAATAACAAAGAAGACCAGTACCGTAGAATAACACAGAAGACCAGTAGAGTACAATGGCACAGTAGACCAGTGCAGTAAAATAACACACAACATCAGTACAGTACGATAACACAAAAGATCAGTACAATACAATAACATAGAAGACTAGACAGTACAATAACACAGAAGACCAGTACAGCACAATAACACAGAATACAACTACAGTACAATGGCACAGAAGACCATTACAGTACAATAACACATGACCAGTGCCGTACAATAACACAGAAGAACAATACAGTAACACAGAAGACCAGTCCAATACACTAACACAGAAGATTAGTCCAGAACAGCAACACATTACAGTAAAATCACACGGAATATTAGTACAGTACGATAACACGAAAGATCAGTACAGTACAATAACAAAGAACACTAGAAAATTACGATAACACAGAAGACCAACACAGCACAATAATAAAGACGATCAGTACAGTAGAATAACAAAGAAGACCAGTACAGTACAACAACACAGAAGAACAGCACAGTAACACAGAAGACAAGTCCAGTACACTAACGCAGAAGATTAGTCCAGAACAGCAACACATAAGACCAGTACTGCGCAATAACACTGAAGACCAGTACAATACAATAACAGAGAAGAGAAGTACAGTACAAATACACAGACGAAAAGTACAGTAACACGGAAGAACAATACAGTACAGTAACACATAAGACAAGGAGAGTACAATGACAGAGAAGACCATTACTGAACAATTACTCGGAAGACCAGTACAATAGCACAGTACAATAGCACAGAAGACCAGTACAGTTTAATAACACAGAAGACCAGTACAGTACAATAACACATATAAAGAGTACAGTACAACAGAACACAGTACAATAACACAAAAGACCAGTACAGTAAAACAGCACAGAAGACCAATACAGTACAATAACAAATAAGTACAGTACAATAACACAGAGGAGCAGAACAGCACAATAACAGGTCAGTAAAAAACAATAAAATAACAAATCAGTACAGTACAAGAAAAACAGAAGACCAGTTCAGTGCAATATCAGATCAGTATATTACAATAACACAAGATCAATACAGGACAATAAAAAACCAGTGTTGTACAATAACACATAAGACCAGTACAGTAAAATAACACATAACACAAGTACAGTACAATAACAGATCAGTACAGTACAAAAGCACAGAAGACCAGAACAGTACAGTGACACAGAAGACCGGAACAGAAAAATAACACAGAAAACCAGTATAGCAAAATAACACAGAAGACCAGTACAGAATAACACAGGCAGAATAACACAGATCAGATGTATAATACAATGTCACAGAACACCAGAACAGTACAATAAAACAGAGCACCAGTGCAGTACAATAACACAGAAGACTAGTACAGTACAATAACACAGAAGACCAGTATAGAAAAATAACACAGAAGACTAGTGCAGTACAATAACACAGAAGACCAGTACAGTACAATAACACAGAAGACCAGTACAGTACAATAACACAGAAGACCAGAACAGTACAATAAAACAGAGCACCAGTACAGTACAATAACACAGAAGACCAGTATAGAAAAATAACACAGAAGACTAGTGCAGTACAATAACACAGAAGACCAGTACAGTACAATAACACAGAAGACCAGTACAGTACAATAACACAGAAGACCAGAACAGTACAATAAAACAGAGCACCAGTACAGTACAATAACACAGAAGACTAGTGCAGTAAAATAACACAGAAGACCAGTACAGTACAATAACACAGAAGACCAGAACAGTACAATAACACAGAAGACCGCTACAGTACAATAACACAGAAGACCAGAACAGTACAATAACACAGAAGACCGCTACAGTACAGTAACCCAGAAGACCAGAACAGTACAATAACACAGATGAACAGTAAAGCACAATAACACAGAAGAACAGTACAGTACAATAACACAGAAGACCAGTACAGTACAATAACACAGAAGACCAGTACAGTACAATAACACAGAAGAACAGTACAGTAAAAAAACACAGAAGACTTTAGAGTACAATGATACAGTAGACCAATGCAGTAAAATAACACAGAACATCAATACAATACAAAAACACTGAAGATAAGTACATTACAATAGCACAGAATATCAGTACTCTACGATAACAAAAATATCAGTACAATCAAGACAATTCAGTACAATAAGGCGGAAGATCAGTACAGTACCATAACAAAGAAGATCAGTACAGTACAATGACACAGAAGACCAATGCAGTACAATGACACAGATGACTAGTAGAGTACAGTAGCACAGAAGACCAGTGCAATAACACAGAAGACCAATACAGGACAGTACAATAACACAGAAGAACAGCACAGTAACACAGAAGACCAGTCCAGTACAATAACACAGAAGACCAGTACAGTACAATAACACAGAAGACCAGTCCAGTACAATAACACAGAAGACCAGTACAGTACAATAACACAGAAGACCAGTACAGTACAATAACACAGAAGACCAGTCCAGTACAATAACACAGAAGACCAGTACAGTACAATAACATAGAACACCAGAACAGTACAATAGGACAGAAAACCTGTACAGTACAATAGCACAGAAGACCAGTACAGCACAGTAACAGAAGACCAGTTCAGTACAATAATACAGAAGACCATTACAGAACAATGACACAGAAGACCAACACAGTACAATAACAGAGATGAATAGTACAGTACAGTATCACATATGACCTGTACAGTAAAATAGCACAGACGACCAGTACAGTAAAATAGCAGAGAATACCAGTACACTACAATAGCACAGAAGACTAGTACAGTAACACAGAAGACCAGTATAGTATCACAGAAGACTAGTACATTAACACAGAAGACCAGTAAAATACAGCAACACAGAAGATCTGTGCATTACAAAAAAACAGAAGACCAGTACAGAACAGCAACTCGGAAGACCAGTGCAGTACAATAACAGTGAAGACCACTATAATACAGTAACACAGATCACCAGCAGAGTGCAATAACTCAGAAGACTAGTACAGTACAATAACACAGAAGACCCTAACAGTACAATAACACTGAAGATCAGTACAGTACAATAACACAGACTAGCAGTACAGTACAATAACACAGAAGACCAGTACAGAATAATAACACTGAAGACCAGTACAGTACAATAATACAGAAGGCCAGTACAGTACAATAACACAGAAGGCCAGTACGGTAGATTAACCGAGAAGACCATTGCAGTACAGTAACACAGAAGACCAGTACAGAACAATAACACAGAAGGCCAGTACGGTAGATTAACCGAGAAGACCATTGCAGTACAGTAACACAGAAGACCAGTGCAGTACAATAGCACAGAAGACCAGTACAGTAGAATAACACAGAAGACCAGTGCAGTACAACTACACAGAAGACAAGTAGAGAACAATTACACAGAATGCCAGTACAGTACAATAACAGAAAACGAATATAGTACAATAGCACAGAAGAACAGAACAGAACAAAAACGCTGAACACCAGTACAGTACAATAACTCAGAAGGACAGTACAGTACAATAACACAGAAGACCAGTACAGTACAATAACACAGAAGACCAGTACAGTACAATAACACAGAAGACCAGTACAGTACAATAACACAGAAGACCAGTACAGTACAATAACACAGAAGACCAGTACAGTACAATAACACAGAAGACCAGTACAGTACAATAACACAGAAGCCCAGTACAGTAATACGGAAGACCAGTGGAGTACAATAACATAGACGACTAGAAGAGCGCAAAAGCACAGAAAACCAGTCCAGTACCACAGAGGACCAGCACAGTATAATAACACAGATGACCAGTACCGTAACACAGAAGACCAGTCCAGTACACTAACACAGAAGATTAGTCTAGTACAGTAACACACAAGAGAAGTACAGTGCAATAACAGAGAAGACCAGTACAGTACAGTAAAATAACACAGAAAACCAGTACAGTACAGTAAAATAACACAGAAGAGCAGTACAGTACAATAACACAGGTAACCAGTACAGTACAAAAACACAGAATACCAGTACAGTAACGCAGTGCAATAACACAGATGACTAGTACAGTACAGTAACACAAAAAATCGGTACAGCACAGTAACACGGAAGAACAGTATAGTACAATAATATAGAACACTAGTACAGTGCAATTACACAGAAGACCAGTGTAGTACAATATCACAGAAGACCAGTACAGTACAATAACACAGATGACCAGTACAGTAGAGTAACACATAAGACAAGTACAGTTCAGTAGTACATAATAATAGTACAGTACCGTAACACAGAAGTCTATTTCAGCACAATAGAACAGAAGACGAGCAGAGTACAATAAGACAGTATAGTACAGTAACACAGAAGACCAGTACAGTACAATAACACAGTACACCAGAACAGTACAGTAGCACAGAATACAAATACAGTACAATAACACAGAATACCAGTACAGTAGAGTAACTCAGAATACCAGTATACTACAATAGCACAGAAGACCAGTACAGTACAGTAACACATATGAGCAGTACAGTAAAATATCTCAGAAGACCAGTACAGCACAATAACACAGAAGACCAGTATAGTACAGTAACAGAAAAGACCAGTACAGTACAGTAGCAGAGAAGATGAGTACATTACAGTAACACGGAAGACCAATACTGTAACACAGATGACCAATACAGCACAGTAACACGGAAGCCCAGTACAGTAGAATAACGGAGAACATGAGTACAGTACAATAACACAGAAGACCAGTGCAGTACAATACCATAGAAGACCAGTACAGTATAGTAACACAGAAGACCAGTTCAGTACAATAACACAGAAGACCAGTATAATGCAATGACACAGAAGAATGGTACTGAACAGTAACACGTAAGACCGGTATAGTAACACAGAAGACTAGTACAGCACAGTAACATGGAAGACTAATACAGTACAGTAACAGATAACACCAGTACAGTTCAATAGCAGAGAAGACCAGTACAGTACAATATCACAGAAGACTAGTACAGTACAATAGCACAGAATAATAGTACAGTACAGTAACACAGAAGACTAGTACAGCACAATTGCACAGAAAACCAGTAGAGTACAATGAGACAGAAGACCAGTAGAGTACAGTAACACAGAAGACCAGTACAATACAGTAACACGGAAGACCAGTATAATACTGTAACACGGATGGCTAGTAGAGTACAGTAACACAGAAGACCAGTATAGTACAATTATACACAAGATCAGTATAGTACAAGAACATGGAAGACGAATCCAGTGTAGTAACACAGAAATGATATTGGGAAGTGTATTAGAGACAAGCTACTGGATAAGTATAGGTCAGCTGTAGATTTAATCAAGTCTAAGGGAGGTGTCCCAATCATATGTAACGTCTTGACGAGAAGGGGTGTGCACAGTGAATGGTTGCCTTGGGCACTTGGTGTAAACTGCTTGCTAGACAAATACTGCAGGAAACTTGCAATCCCATTCATTGACAACTGGGACAACTTTTGTGGCAAACATGATATGTATGCAATGGATGAGGTACATCTCTCTGGGGGAAAGGGCGATTGCTGAAATGACAAGTTTTTTAAACTGATAGAAGATAGAGGTATGGGTGTATATAGGAAACAGACCGATTGCAACACTAGGGTTGAAAACAGTAAATGTATAAAAGACTTTCATCATGAAGTTATAAATAGAGACAATAGATCAGGTCAGCAAACAAAGGGAGACAGCAGAGGGCAGCAAAGGACTAGCTCCCTTAAGGTTTACTATACTAATAGCAGGAGTGTAAGAAATAAGATAGATGAGCTAAGATTTATTGTAAGTGCAGGAAACATAGATATTATTGCTATAACAGAGACCTGGCTCAATTTGAAAGATAGAGAGATGCCTTCTGAATGTCACATACAAAGCTATAAATTATTCCATACTGATAGGGCCAAAAGGAAGGGTGGTGGAGTAGCGATGTAAGTCAGAGACAATTTAAGTTGTTGTGTTAGACAAGATATAAAATTAGAAGAGTCAGCCACTGAATCTGTTTGGTTACAGCTTCTCGAAGGCCGTGAAAAACTAATCTTGGATGTGATTTACAGGGCCCCTAATCTTGATAGGGAGTGCAGTAAACTTCTATGGGACGAAATTCGTAAGGCATCTACATACGAAAACGTTGTGCTAATGGGAGATTTCAACTATAGACAGATTGACTGGAGCAATTTGACAGGAAATTTAGAGTCAAGTGACTTTCTCGATACAATTCAGGATTGTTTTAAAAACAGTTTGTGACAGAACCAACAAGAGGAATTAACCTGCTTGACTTGGTTCTTGCCAGCACGGAAACGCTAATTAACAATCTTGAGGTTAATGATGAGCTTGGGGAAAGTGATCACAAATCACTCAGTTTTAATATATCATGGAATCACCCTAATAATATCAGTCAAGTCTTTGTTCCTGACTGCCGTTTGGCTGATTTCATAGGACTGAAAAATTACTTGGGTGGGCTGAACTGGAATGACCTGACTATGGGTCAGGTAGGTGGTGATGATTGCTGATATGACGTTGTCCGGAGCATAGTTCTAGCTGCTCAGACAACTTATGTTCCTAATAGGGAAATCAGATCAAACAAAAATGATCCTAAATGGATAAACAATAGATTAAAACATCTCATTGGTCAAAAGAGAGGCATATATAGGCAAATCAATATATTCAGTTAAAGAGAGAAATAAAAAAGAGAATAAGAAAAGGAAAAAAAGATTATGACGCTAAAGTTACAAGAGAATCGAAGACTAACCCAAAAGGATTCTTTCAGGTATACAGAAGTAAGATCAGGGACAAGATAGGCCCCTCAAAAGTTACTCGGGTCAGCTCATGGACAGTGATAAGGAAATGTGTAGAATTTTTAACACATACTTCCTCTCAGTTTTTACACAGGGAGATACTAGCGATATTCCAGAATTAATAATGTAGAACAGGACGATAGTAAACTATTCACTATAAGATCACAAGTGACATGGTTCTTAGACAAATAGATAAATTAAAACCTAACAAATCCCCAGGCCCTGATGAACTGCACGCAAGGGTTCTAAAGGAATGTAAAGAGAAGCCTAGAAAACCTTTGGCTAATCTTTTCAACATATCACTACAAACTGGCATGGTGCCAGATAAGTGGAAAATGGCAAATGTGACAGGTTCTTAGCAAAGGTGACAGGTTCTTAGCTTCGAACTATAGACCAATAAGCCTAACATCCATAGTGGGAAAATTTATGGAATCAATAATTGCCGAGGCATTTCGTAGCCATCTGGAAAAGCATAAATTAATCAACGAATCTCACTATGATTTTACAAAAGGGCGTTCCTGCCTTACGAATTTATTAACTTTTTTTCACTAAGCTATTTGAGGAGGTAGATCATGGTAATAAATATGATATTGTGTATATGGACTTCAGTAAGGCTTTTGATAGAGTTCCACATCAGAGACTATTGAGGAAAATTAAGGCACACGGAATAGGAGGAGAAATTTTTTCCTGGATAGAGACATGGTTGGCAAATAGGCAGTAGAAAGTTTGCATAAATGGGGAGGAATCAGAGTGGGGAAGCGTCACGAGCAGTGTTCCACAGGGGTCAGTGTTAGGCCCCTTGTTGTTCACAATCTACATAAACGACATAGATGAGGGAATAAAGAGCGACATAAGAAAGTTTGCCGATGACACCAAAATAGGCCGTCGAATTCATTCTGACGAGGACATTAGAGCACTCCAAGAACATTTGAATAGACTGATGCAGTGGTCGGAGAAGTGGCAGATGCAGTTTAATATAGACAGATGCATTGGACAGGAAAATAACCATGCCACATATAAACTAAATAATGTTGATCTTAATATTATTTATTGATTGCGAAAAGGATTTGGGAGTTCTGGTTAGCAGTAATCTGAAACCAAGACAGCAGTGCATAAGTGCTCCCAATAAAGCTAACAGAATCCTTGGATTCATAGCAAGAAGCAAGCATAATAGGAGTCCTCGGGGTTGTTCTTCAACCCTGTATATCCTTGGTTAGGCCACACATAGATTATGCTGCACAATTTTGGTCACCGTATTACAGAAGGGGTATAAATGCTCTGAAAAGCGTACAAGGGACGATGACAAAGTTGATCCCCTGTATCAGAAATCTTCCCTATGAGGATAGACTGAGGTCCCTGAATCTGCACTCTCTAGAATGGCGTAGAATTAGAGGGGATTTGATTGAGGTGCATAAATGGAAGACATGAATAAATAAAGAGGATGTAAAAATCGTGCTAAAAATATCTAGCCTAGACAAGACTCGCAGCAATGGATTTAAGTTGGAAAAATTCAGATTCAGCAAGGATGTAGGGAAGCACTGGTTTGGTAATAGAATTGTGGATGAGTGGAACAAACTCCCGAGTACAGTTATAGAGGCTAAAACGTTATGTAGTTTTAAAAGTACGTTAGATAAACACATGAGTGGGTGCCGGAGGGTGTGAGTTGGACATGATTAACTTGTGCTACTGGGTCAGTTGCCACGTTCCTTCCTAAAGAGATTGTGACCCGACCTGACTAGGTTGGGGCATTGGCTTGGTGGGAGACTTGGACCTGCCTCGCATGGGCCAGAACTCCTGCTGCAGTGTTCCTTCTTTCTTATGTACTTACGTTCTTAAGATCAGTACAGTACAGCAACACAGAAGACCAGTGCAGTACAATAACACAAACGACCAGTACAGTAGAGTAACACAGAAGACCAGTGCAGTGCAGAAACACAGAAAACCAGTACAATACAATAGCTCAGAAGACCAGCACAGTACAAGAACACAGAAGACAAGTACAGTACAATAGCACATAAGACCAGTACAGTACAATAACACAGAAGACCAGTACAGTACAATAACACAGAAGACCAGTATAGTACAGTAACACAGAAGACCAGTATAGTGCAATAACACAGAAACCCGTACAGTACAGTAACACAGAAGACCAGTACAGTACAATAACACAAAAGACCAGAACCGTGCAATAACACAGAAGACCAGTACAGTACAATAACACAGAAGACCAGTACAGTACAATAACACAGAAGACCAGTACAGTACAGTAACACAGAAGACCAGTACAGTACAGCAACACAGAAGACCAGTACAGTACAATAACACAGAAGACCAGTACAGTACAATAACACAGAAGACCAGTACAGTACAATAACACAGAAGACCAGTACAGTACAGTAACACAGAAGACCAGTACAGTACAGCAACACAGAAGACCAGTACAGTAAAATAACACAGAAGACCAGTACAGTACAATAACACAGAAGACCAGTACAGTACAATAACACAGAAGACCAGTACAGTACAATAACACAGAAGACCAGTACAGTACAGTAACACAGAAGACCAGTACAGTACAGTAAAATAAGACAGAAGACAAGTACAGTACAGTAACACAGAAAACCAGTCCAGTACAGTAAAACAGAAGACCAGTACAGTACAGTTAAATAACACAGAAGACCAGTACAGTACAATAACACAGAAGACCAGTCCAGTACAGTAACACACAAGACCAGTACAGTACAGTAACACAGAAGACCAGTACAGTACAGTAAAATAACACAGAAGACCAGTACAGTACAATAACACAGAAGACCAGTACAGTAGAGTAACACAGAAGACCAGTACAGTACAGCAACACAGAAGACCAGTACAGTAGAGTAACACAGAAGACCAGTACAGTACAGCAACACAGAAGACCAGTACAGTACAGAAACACAGAAGACCAGTACAGTACAGTAAGACAGAAGACCAGTACAGTACAGCAACACAGAAGACCAGTACAGTACAATAACACAGAAGACCAGTCCAGTACAATAACACAGAAGACCAGTACAGTACAGTAAGACAGAAGACCAGTACAGTACAGTAACACAGAAGACCAGTACAGTACAGTAAGACAGAAGACCAGTACAGTACAGCAACACAGAAAACCAGTACAGTACAGCAACACAGAAGACCAGTACAGTACAGTAAGACAGAAGACCAGTACAGTACAGCAACACAGAAGACCAGTACAGTACAGTAAGACAGAAGACCAGTACAGTACAGCAACACAGAAGACCAGTACAGTACAATAACACAGAAGACCAGTACAGTACAATAACACAGAAGACCAGTACAGTACAATAACACAGAAGACCAGTACAGTACAATAACACAGAAGACCAGTACAGTACAATAACACAGAAGACCAGTACAGTACAATAACACAGAAGACCAGTACAGTACAGTAAAATAACACAGAAGACCAGTACAGTACAATAACACAGAAGACCAGTACAGTACAATAACACAGAAGACCAGTACAGTACAATAACACAGAAGACCAGTACAGTACAGTAAAATAACACAGAAGACCAGTAGAGTACAATAGCACAGAACACCAGTTCAGTGCAATAACACAGAACACCAGTACAGTACAATAACACCGAAGACCACTGCAGTTCAATAACACAGAAGACCAGTACAGTACAATAACACAGAAGACCAGTACAGTACAATAACACAGAAGACCAGTACAGTACAATAACACAGAAGACCAGTACAGTACAATAACACAGAAGACCAGTACAGTACAATAACACCGAAGACCAGTACAGTACAATAACACAGAAGACCAGTACAGTACAGGACAATAAGGCAGAAGACCAGTCCAGTACGGTAACACAGAAGAACAGTACAGTAACACTAAGGAATAGTACAGTGACACAGAAGAACAGTACAGTCCAGTAAGACAGAAGAACAGTAAAGTAGAGGTGGCTGAGTTTATGCAATACGGGGATACTTTCCTGTTATCGCTCAACGACTGAAATATATCTAGTAGTTGTATTGTTAACTCTGATGAGTACATTAATGTTAACGCTGATGAGTACATTAATGTTAACTCTGATGAGTACATTAATGTTAACGCTGATGAGTACATTAATGTTGCTCCTCGTTACACTAATGAACTATTTGAACAGTACTGCTGTTCGTATTTTTATTAATTTTATCTCCGGTGAATGATCACAAATAATAACACTACCATGACTACTGTCAGGGAGGCTGGAGTGGGAATAACACCACCGTGGCTACTGTCAGGGAGGCTGGAGTGGGAATAACACCACCGTGGCTACTGTCAGGGAGGCTGGAGTGGGAATAACACCACCGTGGCTACTGTCAGGGAGGCTGGAGTGGGAATAACACCACCGTGGCTACTGTCAGGGAGGCTGGAGTGGGAATAACACCACCGTGACTACTGTCAGGGAGGCTGGAGTGGGAATAACACCACCGTGGCTACTGTCAGGGAAGCTGGAGTGGGAATAACACCACCGTGGCTACTGTCAGGGAGGCTGGAGTGGGAATAACACCACCGTGGCTACTGTCAGGGAGGCTGGAGTGGGAATAACACCACCGTGGCTACTGTCAGGGAGGCTGGAGTGGGAATAACACCACCGTGGCTACTGTCAGGGAGGCTGGAGTGGGAATAACACCACCGTGGCTTCTGTCAGGGAGGCTGGAGTGGGAATAACACCACCGTGGCTACTGTCAAGGAGGCTGGAGTGGGAATAACACCACCGTGGCTACTGTCAGGGAGGCTGGAGTGGGAATAACACCACCTTGGCTACTGTCAGGGAGGCTGGAGTGGGAATAGCAATACTGTTGCAACTGTCAGGGAGGCTGGAGTGGGAATAACACCACCGTGGCTTCTGTCAGGGAGGCTGGAGTGGGAATAACACCACCGTGGCTACTGTCAGGGAGGCTGGAGTGGGAATAACACCACCGTGGCTACTGTCAGGGAGGCTGGAGTGGGAATAACACCACCGTGACTCCTGTCAGGGAGGCTGGAGTGGGAATAACACCACCGTGGCAACTGTCAGGGAGGCTGGAGTGGGAATAACACCATCGTGGCTTCTGTCAGGGAGGCTGGAGTGGGAATAACACCACCGTGGCTACTGTCAGGGAGGCTGGAGTGGGAATAACACCACCGTGGCTACTGTGAGAGAGGCTGGAGTGGGAATAACACCACCGTGGCTACTGTGAGGGAGGCTGGAGTGGGAATAACACCACCGTGGCTACTGTGAGGGAGGCTGGAGTGGGAATAACGCCACCGTGGCTACTGTGAGGGAGGCTGGAGTGGGAATAACACCACCGTGGCTACTGTCAGGGAGGCTGCAGAGGAAATAACACCACCTTGGCTACTGTGAGGGAGGCTGGAGTGGGAATAACACCACCGTGGCTACTGTCAGGGAGGCTGCAGAGGAAATAACACCACCTTGGCTACTGTGAGGGAGGCTGGAGTGGGAATAACGCCACCGTGGCTACTGTGAGGGAGGCTGGAGTGGGAATAACGCCACCGTGGCTACTGTGAGGGAGGCTGGAGTGGGAATAACACCACCGTGGCTACTGTGAGGGAGGCTGCAGAGGAAATAACACCACCTTGGCTACTGTGAGGGAGGCTGGAGTGGGAATAACACCACCGTGGCTACTGTGAGGGAGGCTGGAGTGGGAATAACGCCACCGTGGCTACTATGAGGGAGGCTGGAGTGGGAATAACACCACCGTGGCTACTGTCAGGGAGGCTGGAGTGAGAATAACACCACCGTGGCTACTGTCAGGGAGGCTGGAGTGGGAATAACACCACCGTGGATACTGTCAGGGAGGCTGGAGTTCGAATAAGACCACCGTGGCATCTGTCAGGGAGGCTGGAGTGGGAATGACACCACCGTGACTACTGTCAAGGAGGCTGGAATGGGAATAACACACTGTGGCTTCTGCCATGGAGGATGAAGTGGGAATAACACCACCGTGGCTACTGTCAGGGAGGCTGGAGTGGGAATAACACCACCGTGGCTACTGTCAGGGAGGCTGGAGTGGGAATAACACCACCGTGGCTACTGTCAGGGAGGCTGGAGTGGGAATAACACCACCGTGGCTACTGTCAGGGAGGCTGGAGTGGGAATAACACCACCGTGGCTAATGTCAGGGAGGCTACCTTGAGTCTACCTGTAAAGCATTCCAGGATCAATGCTCCTGCGGCCCGGTCCATGACCAGGTCTCCTGGTGAATCAGGGCCTGATCAACGAACCTGTTACTGCTGGTCGCACGTAGGTCAACGTACGAACCCCATCCCGGCTGATCTGGCACTGACTTCAAGTATTTGTCCTGGTCCCTCTTGAAGACAACCAGGGAACTATTGGTAATTCCCTTTATGGCTGGTGGAAGGCTGTTGAAGTCTTTGGCCCCTGACACTTATTGTGTTTTAGTGTACCAGTGGCGCCCCTACGTTTCACTAGGGGTATGTTGCATCGCCTGCCAAGTCTTTTGTTTTCATATGGAGTGATATCTGTGTGCAGATTAGTGACCAGTCCCTCCAGAATCTTCCAGGTGTAGATTATGATATATCTCTCTCGCCTGCGCTCCAGTGAGTACAATTCAAGTGCTTCCAAACGTTCCCAGTAGTTAAGGTGTTTGACTGAACTTATGCGTGCAGTAAAGGTTCTCTGTACATTCTCTAGATCTGCAGTTTCACCTCCCTGAGATCCTGAGGAAAGACAGGGGAAACAGAGGAGGTGGAGGAGTGGCACTGCTCATCAAAAACCGATTGGAGTTTGACGAGCTAGAGAGAGGAGACAGTGGAGAAGCAAGAGACTACATAATAGGAACACTTTAGTCTGGAGGTCCCAAGGTGGTAATTGCAGTGAGGTATAACCCACCACAGAACAGCAGGAGGCCAAGGCAAGAGTATGATTAGAGTAATAGAGCAATGGTTGACACACTGACTGAAGTGGCCAGAAGGGCTCATGCATGCAGGGCAAAGCTCCTGATTATTGGTGGCTTCAACCACAAGGAAACCGATTGGGAAAACCTGGAGCTACATGGGGACCCAGAAACGTGGAGGGCTAAGATGATGGAGGTAGTACTGGAAAATCTCATACACTAAGACGTAAAGGACACTACCAGAGAGAGAGAGGAGAGGATGAAGCAGCGAGACTGGGTAGTGCAGATATTGAGGACATCACATATGAAAGACCTCTTGGGACCAGTGATAATGTGGTTCTGAGCTTCGAATAAATAGTAGAGTTACAAGTAGAGAGGGAAGCATGAAGGGCAGGACGAATGAAGCCAAACTACAAGAGAGGGAACTACACAGGCATGAAGAATTTCCTGCACGGGGTTCAGTGGGACAGAGAACTGGCAGGGAAGTCAGTAAACGAGATGATGGAGTATGTGTCAACAATATGCAAGGAAGCTGAGGAGAGGTGTGTACCCAAGGGTAACAGAAATTACGAGAAGGCCAGGGTGAGCCCTTGGTTCACCCAAAGGTGTAGAGAGGCCAAAACCAAGTATGATAGAGAATGGAAGAAGTATAGAAGGCAAAGGACACAGGAGAATAAGGAAAGAAGTCGTAAAGCCAGAAATGAATATGCACAGGTAAGAAGAGAGGTCCAATGGCAATACGAAAATGACAGAGCAGCGAAAGCTAAATCTGACCCAAATCTGTTGTACAGCTACATCAGGAGGAAAACGACAGTCAAGGACCAGGTAATCAGGCTGAGGAAGGAAGGAAGGGAGATCACAAGAAACGACCGAGAAGTATGTGAGGAGCTCAACATGAGATTCAGAGAAATGTTCACAGAGGAGACAGAAGGGACTCCAGAAAGACGGATAGGTGGAGTACACCATCAAGTGTTGGACACAATACATACAACCGAGGAAGAAGTGAAGAGGCTATACACAAATAACCCGCACATAAAAGAGAGAGGCTGCTAAGCGAGCTAGATGCCTCATGGGTCCTGAGGGAGGGAGCAGAGGCACTATGTGTACCACTAACAACAATCTTCAACACACCTATAGAAACAGGGAGACTACCTGAGGCATGAAACACAGCAAATGTACTCCAATTTTTTTAAAAAGGAGACAGACAAGAAGCACTAAACTACAGACGAGACATGTATAGTATGCAAAGCCGTGGAGAAGATCACCACGAGAAGAGTGGTGGAGCACCTAGAAAGGAATGAGCTTACCAACAACAGCCAACATGGTTTCAGGGACGGGAAATCCTGTGTCAAAAACCTACTGGAGTTCTATGACAGGGTGACGACAGTAAGACAAGAGAGAGAGAGAGGGGGGGGGCAGATTGCATTTTCTTGAACAGTAAGAAGGCGTTTGACACAGTTCCACACAAGGCTCTGGTGGCCTGGTGGTTAACGCTCTCGCTTCACACGGTGAGGGCCTGGGTTCGATTCCCAGCCAGAGTAGAAACATTGGACGTGTTTCTTTCCACCTGTTGTCTATGTTCCCCATCAGTAAAATGGGTACTTGGGTGTTAGTCGACTGGTGTGGGTCGCATCCTGGGACACTGACCTAAGGAGGCCTGGTCACAGACCGGGCCGCGGGGGCGTTGACCCCCGGAACTCACTCCAGGTAAACTCACTCCAGGTAAACAAGAGATTAGTGCAAAAGCTGGAGGACCAAGCAGGGATAACAGGGAAGGTACTACAATGGATCAGGGAATACTTGTCAGGAAGACAACACAAGCGTCATTATGGTTGTTTGTGTCCTATTTCTCACCAGCCATGAATACTTTAATCCATAAAACAGAGGTTACAGTAATTTCTAATGGTGAGTGACTGTCTTCTCGGTGTATATATCTTGTGTCTGCACATTAATATATTAACAGTCATAAAATAACTTACGACTGATGTAAACAGTCAAAATATATGCGAGAATTTAAAGTATTTACAGATTTACTCATACAAAAATCCGTTCGTGGGGAAAAAATATGTAAAATAGCACAATAAATTTTTAGAACAGTCGTCGCTGGGGATAATAAGGACAAAACCATGAGGGATCTGGTCCAATTTTTAGTTAAAATCATTAATGAACCGGTTTTATACTGCATTGATTTTGCCACCAAAGTTATAAAAGGATGACTATTTATGATGATTTGACACTGAAATTTTAATAAAGTTATCTCCCAATTTTTAATTTATTTCTCTGACTCTTTTATTTATATATCTGAATCTTTAATATATTAGATATTTTCAGGTCTCATTCTTTATTTTATTCTAAAAATATGTGTCATCTTACTTACAAAAGTGATGTATCTCGGTGGATCATTCAGTGTCGCTTTAATTTTTTGGTAAGAAAATGATGTGGATCAAATATTTTGTTCTAATCTGTACGAGAATTAACATTAAAACTGTAATAACAGCACTAAATTATTATATGTATTATCGGTGTGCCGTCAGATAGACTATCATCAGACAGGCTGCACCATCAAACAGGCTGCACCATCAAACAGGCTGCACCATCAAACAGGCTGCGCCATCAAACAGGCTGCACCATCAAACAGGCTGCACCATCAGACAGGCTGCACCATCAAACAGGCTGCACCAACAAACAGGCTGTACCATCAAACAGGCTGTGCCATCAAACAGGCTGCACCAACAAACAGGCTGCACCAACAAACAGGCTGTACCATCAAACAGGCTGTACCATCAAACAGGCTGTACCATCAAACAGGCTGTTCCATCAAACAGGCTGCACTATCAAACAGGCTGTACCATCAAACAGGCTATACAATAAAATAGGCTGTATCATCGAACAGGCTGTACCATCAAACAGGCTGTACCATCAAACAGGCTGTACCATCAAACAGGCTATACAATAAAATAGGCTGTATCATCGAGCAGGCTATACCATCAAACAGGCTGCACCATCAAACAGGCTATACCATCAAATAGGCTGCACCATTAAACAGGCTGTACCATCAAACAGGCTGCACCATCAAACAGGCTGCACTATCAAACAGGCTGCACCATCAAATAGGCTATACCATCAAACAGGCTGTACCATCAAACAGGCTGTACCATTAAACAGGCTGTACCATCAAACAGGCTGCACCATCAAACAGGCTGTACCATCAAACAGGGTATACCATAAAACAGGCTGTACCATCAAACAGGCTATACCATCAAACAGGCTGCACCATCAAACAGGCTGTACCATCAAACAGGCTGCACCATCAAACAGACTGCACCATCAAACAGGCTGTACCATTAAACAGGATGCACCATCAAACAGGCTATGCCATCAAACAGGCTGCACCATCAAACAGGTCGTACCATCAAACAGGCTGCACCATCAAACAGGCTGTACCATCAAACAGGCTGTACCATCAAACAGGCTGCACCATCAAACAGGCTATACCATCAAACAGGCTGCACCATCAAACAGGCTGTACCATCAAGCAGGCTATACCATCAAACAGGCTGCACCATCAAACAGGCTGTACCATCAAACAGGCTGCACTATCAAACAGGCTGCACCATCAAACAGGCTATACCATCAAACAGGTTATACCATCAAACAGGCTATACCATCAAACAGGCTATACCATCAAACAGGCTGTACCATCAAACAGGTTGTACCATCAAACAGGCTGTACCGTCAAATACGCGAAGCCATCAGACAGGTTTCACTAAAAGAGACTGTACAAGCAGAAAGTCTGAACCAGCGATCGTTACTGTTAAATAGGCTACATCAGCAAATAAGGTGTACCATTAGTTAGGGTGTACCAACAAATAAGCTGTACCAGCAAGAATGTTACATTATTAAATTGGTTTTGTCATCACCTAGAAATATGACTAATCACTTTTAACCATCTTATCCAATTTCGTTTGTTTCGTAGGTTCTAATATCTTAATATCTATTGTGTAGGCATGATGAAAAAGTAGACTAATTGTGAAGTCAATGGAACCACAGACTACAGGAAGCAATGGCTGCGTTATGATGTGACATAATTATCAGAGCTTTGTGTCTAATTTGTTGAAAAAGTTTGAGCAGGCGGAGGGGAAAATTCTTTTGTTCCAATCCAGTACTGGATTTGATGTACACTTAGTGGCCACTTTATTAGATACACCCTCTTTGCCACTAAAACACCCTGCGTTCTTTGTGATATGGATTTAGCAAGGTGTTGGAAACATTTCTTCGACATCCTGGTCTCTGTTGACATGATAGCATCACACAGTTGCTATATATTTGTCGGCTGCACATTATTGCTGCGAATCTTCCGTTCTACCACATTGCAAAAGTTTACGCCAAATTCTGATCCTACGGGTAGATCTGCATGGTGAAGCAAAAATCGCAATTTGTCAGAGGCACCGGTATCATTTTTTCAATGTTTCAATCTTCAACTTGTCAGTTGCGGTGAATCTGTGTCCAATGTAGCCACATTTCCAGTTCTTAGTTGACAATAGTGGAACCTGGTGTAGATTTCTGATGCTGTAGCCCATCCACCTCTAGGTTCGATGTGTTGTGAGTTCAGAGATGCTCTTTTCCATACCACCATTGTAACGCATTGTTATTAAAGTTAATGTCGCCTTGATGTCAGCTTGAACCAGTCCAGTCATTATCTTCTAACGTCTCATTATTAACAAGGCGTTTTCACCTTCAAAACTGTCACTCACCGGATGTTTGGTGTTTTGCACACAATTCTCTATCAACACTGAAATTCTTGTGCGTCAAAATCCCAGATCAGCAGTTTAAAATACTCAAACCACTCTTTTAGCTCTAACAATCATTCCACCGTCAAAGTCACTTAGATCGCACTTCTTTGTCTTTTGAACAACAACTGATATACTTGATCATGTCAACACGACATAGCATGGTGAGTCAGCTTCAACAATCAAGGGTCGATACAACATAGCGTGTTGAGTCAGCTTCAACAATCAAGGTCTACAGACGTAGATCACAACTCTCGCTCCAGGTTCAAATTTATGTTGCAATAATTCCCTCAGTTGTCAGGCTCAGCTGTGATGGATTTTGTTGATTACTTTTTCCCAGAAGATAGGAATGTCTGACACACGTGAACGGGTCGTTTCTCCAGACATTTCCCAGTTGTCCATTTAGACATTTCTGGGTCGTTTCTCCAGACGTGTGGGTCACTCCTCTAGTAATGTGTGTCGTTCCTCCAGATATATGCGGAATGTTCCTTCAGATATCTGCTAATCGTTCCTCCAGACATGAGCGGGTCGTTCCTCCAGAGATGTGCTGGCCGTTCCTCTAGACATGCGTGGGTCGTTCCTCCAGACATGTTCGGGTCGTTCCTCCAGACATGTGCGGGTCGTTCCTCCAGACATGTGTGGGTCGTTCCTCCAGACATGTGTGGGTAGTTCCTCCAGACATGTTCGGGTCGTTCCTTCAGACATGTGCGGGTAGTTCCTCCAGACATGTGCGGGTAGTTCCTCCAGACATGTGGGTAGTTCCTCCAGACATGTGCGGGTAGTTCCTCCAGACATGCGGGTAGTTTCTCCAGACATGTGCGGGTAGTTCATCCAGACATGTGCGGGTAGTTCCTCCAGACATGTGCGGGTAGTTCCTCCAGACATGTGCGGGTAGTTCCTCCAGACATGCGGGTAGTTCCTCCAGACATGTGCGGGTAGTTCCTCCAGACATGTGCGGGTAGTTCCTCCAGATATGTGCGGGTAGTTCCTCCAGACATGTGCGGGTAGTTCCTCCAGACATGTGGGTAGTTCCTCCAGACATGTGCGGGTAGTTCCTCCAGACATGCGGGTAGTTCCTCCAGACATGTGCGGGTAGTTCATCCAGACATGTGCGGGTAGTTCCTCCAGACATGTGCGGGTAGTTCCTCCAGACATGTGCGGGTAGTTCCTCCAGACATGCGGGTAGTTCCTCCAGACATGTGCGGGTAGTTCCTCCAGACATGTGCGGGTAGTTCCTCCAGATATGTGCGGGTAGTTCCTCCAGACATGTGCGGGTAGTTCCTCCAGACATGTGCGGGTAGTTCCTCCAGACATGTGCGGGTAGTTCCTCCAGACATGTGCGGGTAGTTCCTCCAGACATGTGCGGGTAGTTCCTCCAGACATGTGCGGGTAGTTCCTCCAGACATGTGGGTAGTTCCTCCAGACATGTGAGGGTAGTTCCTCCAGACATGTGCGGGTAGTTCCTCCAGACATGTGCGGGTAGTTCCTCCAGACATGTGGGTAGTTCCTCCAGACATGTGCGGGTAGTTCCTCCAGACATGTGCGGGTAGTTCCTCCAGACATGCGGGTAGTTCCTCCAGACATGTGCGGGTAGTTCCTCCAGACATGTGCGGGTAGTTCCTCCAGACATGTGCGGGTAGTTCCTCCAGACATGCGGGTAGTTCCTCCAGACATGCGGGTAGTTCCTCCAGACATGTGCGGGTAGTTCCTCCAGACATGTGCGGGTAGTTCCTCCAGACATGTGCGGGTAGTTCCTCCAGACATGGGCGGGTAGTTCCTCCAGACATGTGCTGGTAGTTCCTTCAGACATGTGCGGGTAGTTCCTCCAGACATGTGCTGGTAGTTCCTCCAGACATGTGCGGGTAGTTCCTCCAGACATGTGCGGGCAGTTCCTCCAGACATGTGCGGGTAGTTCCTCCAGACATGTGCGGGCAGTTCCTCCAGACATGTGCGGGTAGTTCCTGCAGACATGCTGGTAGTTCCTCCAGACATGTGCGGCTAGTTCCTCCAGATATGTGCGGGTAGTTCCTCCAGACATGTGCGGGCAGTTCCTCCAGACATGTGCGAGTAGTTCCTGCAGACATGCGGGTAGTTCCTCCAGACATGTACAGATATTATACCTTGGTACAATGAACAGTTTCACTTCGGCAAGATTTCAAACTTTATTAAATATTATTACTGCGATAAAAACATAGTACGAACTAGTAGGAAAAATATAGCATGAAGAAATATAGCTTGAAAATATAGCACGAGGAAAATATAACATGAACATAGCGGGAAATGTTGCACAAACAAGGAAATTATTGCAAGAACATCAAGGAAATATTAGATGTATTTCGACCGCTGCTGCGTCAAAGAGCATCCGTGTATTCCATAATTCGAGTCATTTGTACCTAAATGAATGCGAATGGAATAGTACAGAGTGCGGCATAAGTAACAGTGCAGTTAGGTCAGTGGTTCCCAAACTTTTTCAGCTTGTTACCCAATTTAGCATGCCACATAAAGCATGTTACCCCTTTTACAAAATGTTGTTATTATTGATATATATGGCTAAATTAAAACACTTGAGATATTTTCTTTTATTTATTGTATTTGAACATTGTGCATCTCTAATGACTATTACCAAAGATGTCAAGAACATCAGTGGGATGGATGGAGTTGCATACTTGAAGCTAGTTTAGGAATTCTTGGCTTCGTGGTTGAAAGTGCCAGCCTGGCATCGTTTGCAACATTCAAGCGAGTCCTCTTTTTTGTTTTCATACCCAGCACAGTTGAGAAGCCCTTCTCGCACAGATACGTTGTTGAGAATGATACCAACAACTTCAAGGCTCTCTTGGACAGAGTTGGCGAGTCAGGTAGTCGTGAAATCCAAAAGGAATCTGCATTTTGGTTTTGGAATTCGATTTTCAAGGCTTCATTGGCTCGCATTGTGATCCACTCCTCCTTTGCAGGGAAATCATCATCATGAATGGCATCATCAGGTACAGAGAAGGGATGAATGATCCACTGAAGAGTGGCTGTTTCTTGGTCACTCTCTGGAAAGTAGTGATGCATGCTTGTTTCAAGCCCCTTCAAATGGTCGCTCATTTCTTTGTTGATGGTCTGTAGAAGTGATCCAGTATCATGACTATTCTCCTCAACAAACTGGTCTAGGGTGGGAAACTGGGCGATCACTCCTTTCTCCAAGTGCCGAATCCAGAGTCTCAGTTTCCCCAGAAATGCAGTCACAGTGTGATGGACATCAATGACAGTCGTGTTTCGGCCCTGGAGTTGCAGATTACCACTGTTCAGCTCCGCAAATATGTCAGCCAAGTAATAAAGTCGAGCAAGCCACTCCTTATCGGTGAATTTGGTAGCAAAAGGAGATCCTTTTTGTTCCAGGAATTCCTGAACAGCTTTTCGGAGCTCAATGACTCGACGTACAACCTTGCCTCGTGACAACCAGCGAACATCGGTGTGGTAGAGCAGAACTTGATACTGCTCTCCCATTTCCTTGCACAGCTCCTTGAATATGCGCGAATTCACATCTCTGGACTTGATGAAGTTGACGATTTTCAACACATCTTCAAACACTAACTTCGGATTACCAGGCAGGCTTTTCGATCCAAGAGAGTACCGATGAATGATGCAGTGATCTACAGAAATTTCTGGATTGATAGCTTGTATGAGGCCCCGTAATCCACGATGACCACCCATCATCGACGGTGCTCCATCGACGGAGACCTGGAATAAAAAGAAAAATTATTATAGACTGCGTCAGTTAGTCATTGTTACTTATCTTTTGCGTTATAATTATATGGTTTTAATTAATTATTTCGGTACTTGAGTATTTCAGTACGACAGGCACGATATTTTTTGTGTGAATCATGTACAAAATATTAGCTACACTACAGTTACTTGTACAATAAATAAAACTGTATATGACTATATGCCGTGTAATTCATTGTATTTATACTAATTTAGACTTTATATAAACATCGTTTCCTACCTGTTGAACGCTGTTCCAATCCAATCCATTCTTGGTAAAGAAACTGTTGATGATATTGAAGACATCTTCTCCCTTTGTGGTTGTCAGCAGATCCTCGCATAATAGGAACTCTTCTTTGATCTTGTCCTGGTGGACGTAACGGACGAACCCAAGGAGAACAGCACAACTGGCTACGTCACACGATTCATCAAATTGCAAGGAGAATTTGCCATATGAGCTTTCCTTGATCTCTGTTGTAACTTGGGACAGGATATCTGATGCCATGTCATCGACTCGTCGGCGGATGGTGTTGTTTGATAGAGATATGACACTCAGTTTCTTCGCTTGATCCTCCCCACATACCTTGCTTACCATCTCGTATGCACAAGGCATAATCAGATTCTCTGCAATGGTGTGGCATTTCTGTTGTTCGGCAATTTTATATGCAACACAGTAGGATGCTTCGACCGCAGCTTGAAGCTTTTGGGCTTGAATTCCAGATGAGCCGAACTGGATATTCTTCAGTGCTACAGCCTGGCGCTGAAAATAAGCCTGATCCTTATTTTGAAGATTTGGATGGCACTTCTGGAGGTGAGCTGAGAGTTTTGATGGCTTGAGGCTTTCATTTGTCAACACTTTGTGACATGCCACACATTGTGGCCGATCCTCTCCACCAGAAGTTAAATTCACAAAGCCATGGCGAAGAAAGGCGTCAGTGTAGGTGCGCTTTTTGGACATTTTCTTGTTCAATCTGCAGAAAAAGAAGAATATCCATGCATACACTGCAAAACGCAAGGTACATAATTTCTCGCATGGCAGCTAACACAAGTTCACTGATGCAAGCACACACGCATACATTCAAAATTGTCAGGCTGCAAGTATCATGCTTGTCAGCACAAGAGCACCGTGTAGCGCGAGACTACAGTGAACGTATACAGCCTCGCATACTCTGCTAAGCCTAGCAAAACCATTGAAAACGTAAGAACCACACATACATTATATATAAAATTAGTAATAGCTACAAATTCACAGTAACAGTGGGTAAATACTAACTATATACTGCACAGGGCAGTACACATACATACCAGCTTATGTCTACCTCGGCTGATGCTCACAGATAAACTGACAGTGTGAAATAGAGGCAGCCTCAGGAAGTGAGTGACGCGTACTGGACAGGTCGATCTGGGCTACTGAGTGACTTTCGTCCTGAAGCATACTTGTCAAAATACTTTTGGGTTTCCACACACTTAGCTATATATTTCTTCTTTTCTAATACTGTATATTAGTTTTTGATGTTTATTGTTATTTGGTTTAACTTTATTACTTACTTATAATAGGTTTACTTTACAACTTTATATACTAAGACAAAGTTAACAATAATCCTCATACCGGGTACCGCATTGTTTTCTTGATTTTCAGAATTCATAACTTTTTTTCTGTCACCCCTCCATTACCCCCCAAAAATGGTTAAATTACCCCCAGGGGGTAATTTACCCCCAGTTTGGGAACCACTGAGTTAGGTATTCGTGATCAAGATTTGAAGGGAGTCAGAAGAGGCATTCACAAGCC
>NC_091317.1:42323868-42398868 GCF_038502225.1 Cherax quadricarinatus
AGGAGGAAAACAACAGTCAAGGACCAGGCAATCAGGCTAAGGAAGGAAGGAGGAAAGACAACAAGAAATGACCGTGAAGTATGTGAAGAACTCAACAAGAGATTCAAAGAAGTGTTCACAGAGGAGACAGAAGGGACTCCAGAAAGACGGAGAGGTGGGGCACACCACCAAGTGCTGGACACAGTGCACACAACCGAGGAAGAAGTGAAGAGGCTTCTGAGTGAGCTAGATACCTCAAAGGCAATGGGGCCAGATAACATCTCCCCATGGGTATTGAGAGAGGGAGCAGAGGCGCTATGTGTACCCCTAACAACAATATTCAATACATCTATCGAAACAGGGAGATTGCCTGAGGCATGGAAGACAGCAAATGTAGTCCCAATCATTAAAAAAGGAGACAGACATGAAGCATTAAACTACAGACCAGTGTCACTGACATGTATAGTATGCAAAATTATGGAGAAGATTATCAGGAGAAGAGTGGTGGAACACCTAGAAAGGAACGATCTCATCAACAGCAGCCAACATGGTTTCAGGGACGGGAAATCCTGTGTCACAAACCTACTGGAGTTCTATGACATGGTGACAGCAGTAAGACAAGAGAGAGAGGGGTGGGTGGATTGCATTTTCTTGGACTGCAAGAAGGCGTTTGACACAGTTCCACACAAGAGATTGGTGCAAAAACTGGAGGACCAAGCAGGGATAACAGGGAAGGCACTACAATGGATCAGGGAATACTTGTCAGGAAGACAGCAGCGAGTCATGGTACGTGGCGAGGTGTCAGAGTGGGCTCCTGTGACCAGCGGGGTCCCACAGGGGTCAGTCCTAGGACCAGTGCTGTTTCTGGTATTTGTGAACGACATGACGGAAGGAATAGACTCTGAGGTGTCCCTGTTTGCAGATGACGTGAAGTTGATGAGAAGAATTCACTCGATCGAAGACCAGGCAGAACTACAAAGGGATCTGGACAGGTTGCAGTCCTGGTCCAGCAATTGGCTCCTGGAGTTCAATCCCACCAAGTGCAAAGTCATGAAGATTGGGGAAGGGCAAAGAAGGCCGCAGACGGAGTACAGTCTAGGGGGTCAGAGACTACAAACCTCACTCAAGGAAAAAGATCTTGGGGAGAGTATAACACCAGGCACATCTCCTGAAGCGCACATCAACCAAACAACTGCTGCAGCATATGGGCGCCTAGCAAACCTCAGAACAGCATTCCGACATCTTAATAAGGAATCATTCAGGACCCTGTACACCGTGTACGTTAGGCCCATATTGGAGTATGCGGCACCAGTTTGGAACCCACACCTAGCCAAGCACGTGAAGAAACTAGAGAAAGTGCAAAGGTTTGCAACAAGACTAGTCCCAGAGCTAAGAGGTATGTCCTACGAGGAGAGGTTAAGGGAAATCAACCTGACGACACTGGAGGACAGGAGAGATAGGGGGGACATGATAACGACATACAAAATACTGAGAGGAATTGACAAGGTGGACAAAGGCAGGATGTTCCAGAGATTGGACACAGTAACAAGGGGACACAGTTGGAAGCTGAAGACACAGATGAATCACAGGGATGTTAGGAAGTATTTCTTCAGCCACAGAGTAGTCAGTAAGTGGAATAGTTTGGGAAGCGATGTAGTGGAGGCAGGATCCATACATAGCTTTAAGCAGAGGTATGATAAAGCTCACGGCTCAGGGAGAGTGACCTAGTAGCGATCAGTGAAGAGGCGGGGCCAGGAGCTCGGACTCGACCCCCGCAACCTCAACTAGGTGAGTACAACTAGGTGAGTACACACACACACACACGGGGCCAGGAGCTCGGACTCGACCCCCGCAACCTCAACTAGGTGAGTACACACACACACACACACAACACACACACACACACACACACACACACACACACACACACACACACACACACATATACACACACACACACACACACACATACACACACACACACACACACACACACACACACACACACACATACACACACACACACACACACACACACACACATATACACACACACACACACATACACACACACATACACACACACACACACGCATACACACATACACACACACACACACACACACACATACACACACACACACACACACACACACACACACATACACACACACACACACACACACACACACACACATACACACACACACACACATACACATACACACACACACACACACACACACACACACACACACACACATACACACACACACACACACACACACACACACACACACAAACACACACATACACACACACACACGCACACACACACACACACGCACACACACACACACACACACGCACACCCGTGGGTCCTCAGGGAGGGAGCAGATATACTGTGTATGCTTCTAACCACATCTTCAACACATCCCTTGAAACTGGGCAACTACCTGAGGTATGGAAGACCGCAAATGTAGTTCCCATTTTTAAAAAAGGAGACATAAAAGTGGCACTAATTTACAGACCAGTGTCACTGGCTTGTATAGTATGCAAAGTCATGGAGAAGATTATCAGGAGGAGAGTGGTGGAGCTCCTGGAACGGAACAAGAGTATAAACGCCAACCAACAGAGATTCATGGAAGGCAAATCCTGTGTCACAAACCTGGAGTTTTATGATAAAGTTACAGAAGTAAGACAGAGAGAGAGGGGTGGGTTGATTGCATTTTCTTGGACTGTAAGAAGGCCTTCGACACAGTTCCTCACAAGCGACTAGTGCAGAAACTAGAGGATCAGGCGCATATAACAGGAAGGGCACTGCCAGGGATCAGAGAATACCTGACAGGGAGGCAACAACGAGTCATGGTACGTGATGAGGTATCATAGACGAGCTGGGTCCCACAGGAGTCGGTCCTAGGACCAGTGCTATTTCTGATATATGTGAATAACATGGTGGAAGGGATAGACTCAGAAGTGTCCCTGTTCACAGATGATGTGAAGTTAATGAGGAGAACTAAAGCAGATGAAGATCAAGCAGGACTTCAAAGAGACCTGGACAGGCCGGACACGTGGTCCAGCAACTGGCTTTTTGAATTCAACCCTGCCAAATGCAAAGTCATGAAGATCGGAGAAGGGAAAAGAAGATCGCAGACAGAGTATAGTCTAGGTGGCCAACGGCTGCAAACCTCGCTCATGGAGAAAGATCTTGGGGTGACCATAACACCGAGCATGCCTCCGGAGGCACACATCAACCAGATAGCTGCTGAAGCATATGGGAGCCTGGCAAACCTGAGAACAGCGTTCGATACCTTAGTAAGGAATCGTTCAAGACACTGTACACTGTGTACAACAGGTCAGTTTGAGACCCACACCGGGTCAAGCAGCAAGGCTAGCTCCGGAGCTCAGGGGTATGTCCTACGAAGAAAGGTTAAGGGAAATCGGACTGACGACATTGGAGGACAGGAGGGTTAGGGGAGACATGATAACGACATACAAAATACTGCGTGAAATAGATAAGGTAGACAGAGACAGGTTGTTCCAGAGAGGGGACACAGAAACTAAGGGTCACAATTGGAAGCTGAAGACTCAGAGAAGTCAGAGTGATGTTAGGAAGTATTTCTTCAGTCATAGAGTCGTCAGGAAGTGGAATAGCCAAGCAAGTGATGTAGTGGAGGCATAGCCATACATAGCTTTAAGACGAGGTATGACAAAGCTCAGGAAGCAGAGAGAGAGAGAACCTAGTAGCGGTCAGTGAAGAGGCGGGGCCAGGAGCTGAGTCTCGTCCCCTACAACCACAATTAGGCGAGTACACACTGTCGACAAGTGCCTTCGATAACTAGTAATTAAGACAACAGGCCAAGTAATGATTAAGAGCATCATCTCAAAGAACTCAATTTAATATTTCCTGTGTTATTTAATACCCATTGAACAAGAAGCATTTCTTTATATACTGAACATGTTCATTATAATTTAAAAACAAATACTGGGCAAGTATCGTTATCGGTATCGTTCAAAAGTTTGTTTTCATCCCACAACTAATAACATCACTAAGTAAACCAATGAGTGAATGAGAGGTAGAAATATACCGGTAAAAAGTTTGTATAAACTGGAACATGTGTAACATTAAGCTTCTGGTAAACCTACCTGGAGTTTACTTGAAAGGTGTTCCGGGGGTTCAGGCTGATCATCCAGGCTGTTACTGCTGGCCGCACGTCGTCCAACGTACGAGGATGGTATAAAATATCGACAAGTTGATGATTAAGACACATGTGCAACAGCTGGGCGTCTTTATTGATGAAACATTTCACCTACACAGTAGACTTCTTCAGTCAGCAATTGTAGTAGTGAAATTTCGCTACTTCACTTACTGCCTCTGTGTTTAACTGTATAAGTCTACTGTGTATGTGACATGTTTCAACAATAGGTATACCCAACTATTGCATGTGTCTTCATCATCTTATGAACCACAGCCCAAATGATCGGACATTGACTCTAGGTATCTGACCAGCTCCATCTTCATAGCAGCCAGGGATCAATTGGTAATGCACGTTTTCGATGATATATTGACATCTCAGAAACCCTCCTACCCCATATGGGGAGTAGGGGATGATCGTAGAGTGGGGTTGGCACTGACCACTAACCCAGTCTAAAGGTAACCGTGGCCGGTGACACCTACGCTACTCTGAGAGCTCTCCCCCTGCTTTGGTTGCTCCCTTGCAACATCGCACAGCTCCTGATGATGCACTGGGAAGTGTGAAAGTACTTGAGCTAAAGATTTTCCCCTTCCCCTCCGTGGCTTGTCCTGCATAGTTAAGATCGCCCATCTGCAATCTTAACTAGAACTAGACTGGGGACCCTCATCCTCAGAGAAGAGAATAAATTTACTTCAGGGAAAACTCAAGGTTCTCCCTAGAGCTGTTTGAATATTCTATATTCTATGTGAACTTTATTTAGTGACAGAATACACTGACAAAAAAAGTATAAACATGAATACATTGGTACTTTATATCAAAGATTATGAATCTCCTCCAGCTCCTCCAAAGCTGGATGCGAGCCCAGTATGCAGCAAGCATTTCCCCTCTGGATGGCCATGCTGAGGTGCTGAAACATGAAAGTGGCCGGCCTCGGGTCCCAGGTGGTGTCGATGAGTCTGGAACCCAGTTCTTTAGGGAAGCATGTCGCGTTTTTTCCTCATGAACCCAAGGTTCTGATCCCACTGGGACAAATTGATGCTGTTGGCTTATGTCTCTGTTCTTGCCGAACTTGTACCCCACCCTGTGATCAGCAGCTCCTCCCTGTCGCCCGACACTATGATTGATGTAGGTGTCAGCCAGCGTCGACATGCAGGTATGGTCCAGTGCTAGAAGATTGCCATTCTTCCAAGGACAGATGGTGATCCTGTCAGGGAGGTTTGCTGGGTTGTGAGTATTGCTGATTGCTACTGATTGGGGCTCTCTCTTGGCTGGGTATCCAGCTGTAGCAAGGGTTCTCTTTTTAATGTCGTTGACTTCATTGTGTCTTGAATGCCAGCCCTTGGTTTTGGAGCAGTTAAGACCATGTTGACCATATTGGTTGGCTTGCGCATCGCTGCAAATACACGTACATTCCATGTGAATTGGGGCAGTGAGGCCCCAAATAAAACCCCCCTAAATTCCACCAATACGACATTTGTCTTTGCAAACATACTGAGTCTAAAGCCATCAAAAAGCAACGAAATTCCTTACATCAAGGGATTGCTCACGGAGTCAAATGCAACGTTTGCAGCATTCATAGACACCCACATAAAGGATCATTTTGACAATGAAATATGGATCCCAGGTTATAGCCTATTCCGTTGCGACAGACTAAACAGGCAACAAGGGAGGGTTGGCCTGTATGTCACAGAGTCGTCATTTCTACAGAACTACTAAACACCTCAAATGATGTAGTTGAAGTTTTGGCGGTAAAGATCAAAAAACCAAAACCTTGTCATTGTGGTAGTATACAAGCCTCCAGATACAACTTCCCAGCAATTCCAGGAGCAGCTTGAGAAAATTGACTAGTGTCTGAAAAATCTCCCAACTCCTGCCCCAAACATCTTACTACTAGGAGATTTCAGCCTGAGACACCTAAAATGGAGGAGTATAACAAACAATGTTTTAGCAGAGATCATCCCGGGAGGCAGCTCAGATGAAAATTCACACACACACGAACTATTAAATTTCTCCAACAAATTCACCTTAAACCAGTAAATAGTAAAGCCTACAAGACTAGAAAATACGCTGGACTTCATCTTCACTAACAATGATGATCTGATACGTAATATAGCTGTATCAAAGACAATTCACTCAGATCACAACATAATAGAGGTACAGACATGTATGCACAGGGCTCCGGACCAGCAAAATGTGAGCAGTCATGAAGGTCTCTTCACGAAATTCAATTTCAATAACAAAAGCATACAATGGGATCAAGTAAACCATGTTCTAAATGAAACAAGCTGGGAAGAAATCCTAAACAACACGGACCCGAACATCTGCCTTGAAAAAATGAATTCTGTGGTTCTTGAGATCTGCTCAAGACACATTCCATTAAGAAAAAGAAAGAGAAGATGTAAACTAGGAAGAGAGAGAAGTTCCCTATACAGACGAAGGCAAAGAGTCATAGAGCTGCTGCGTGGGGTCAATATATCTGAAATACGAAGAGAAGCACTAGTTAATGAACTTGAAAATATCGAACTTAAGCTGATGGAATCTTATAGGAGACAAAATTCACAGGAAGAACTAAAAGCCGTAAAGGAATTTGAAAAAAAAAATATTTCTTCTATTATGCCAAATCTAAGGGAAAAACAACATCCAGTATTGGGCCCCTGCTTAGGCGGGATGGGACATATACAGATGATAGCCAAGAAATGAGTGAGATGCTAAAGGGGGAATTCAGGCCTAAAATTTTTTTTTTTTTATTTTTCGTTCGATTTCTTTCATTTTTTTTGTACGTAAAGAAGCACCTTTCAATAGTAATGTGACCAAGTTTCAATAAGATAGCTCAAAAAACAACTGAGAAAAAAATTATTTACTAATAATCATACATAATCATACATATTGCAAGGTACCGTCGAAGTGGGACTTGGAGAAGCTGTTTTGGCATTATCTACGCATAAAACAATGCTAAACTGTATTTCTAGTGGATTGCCTTTCTGTAATTTATCCTTTCTTCATTCTTAAAAAAATAAATTTTGTATGTTTTTTGACTTTCAGCCAAATATCTGACTTTTGCCCTCACATAAATCAAAAACAAATTATGATATCTCAAAAAGCGATCCACTAGCTTGTAAAACAATCTTTCCTTTATGTTCTCTGTGAATTTCATTACATTCCTGCTATTATTAACTTAGTTACTTGCTCATATATGTGAATAACTTACTTCCGAGATAATCCGCGAAACAGCCGGACCACCTTTTTTTTTTTTTTTTTCCGAGAAAATAACATTTTTCTCAGTCTTATACTGCATTACGAGTGTATATCATAGTTAACCATGTTCGTTTTCTCTAATATAAGGACCCTGGAGGTGAGAGAAAGAGAATGTAAGCCCCTCTCTGAGAATGGGAATCTATTATTCCCGATGGAGCGCTCTGGGAATATTCCATATATTATTCATTCTGGAGTATTTACCATACTTCTTTGTTATTTATATTGTTTATTATGTCATATTAGATCAATTGTGATAGATAAATAAGCCGTAGAAGCTATAATAGCGTTATATTGAGCCATATTCCCCGGCCACCCCCGAGACTGGAATTTTCCATGACGTCAGCAAAATGGTGTCGGGAGGTTCCTGGTTGGTTGGAACTCTACGTATAAGTCCCACCTACTGTATTATGATGCCAAATCGTCAATTATTATCTTAGAAAGAATAATACAGTAAATACACGAAAAAAAAACGGAAAAAAAAAAAATAAATTGACGACAGGTGAGCACACCTGTCGCGGGTGGTGACGTAACCCTAGGTGTATTTAAATGACCATAATTCCTTGTAGGAATGTCGTAGAACAATGATTCTGGTACCATTGTGTTGCCAGAGAGTTAAGCTATTTTTCTATAAGATTAACTCAGTTTGTGAATTTTTTTCGGAAAAAATTTTTCGTTCGTGTTATCCCGGAATTCCCCCTAAAGCCCCATTATCACTCAGTGTTCAGCGACCCACTGCCCATTCTAAGGATCGACAATCCAAATGAATTCTTTATGAACGAAACCCAAAATTTGGTCATCCCAATACACTCGGATATTACTATAACTCCACAAGATTTTGAAGAGGCAATTAATGACATGCCCATGCACTCTGCCCCAGGCCCAGACTCCTGGAACTCCGTGTTCATCAAGAACTGCAAAAAGTCCCTTCCGTGTGCCTTCAGCATTTTATGGAGCGGGAGCATGGACACAAGGGTCATCACACACACACTAAAAACAACAGACATAGCCCCACTCCACAAAGGTGGCAGTAAAGCAATTGCAGAGAACTACATACCTATAGCACTAATATCCCATATAAAAATCTTTGAGAGGGTTCTAAAAAGCAAGATAGCCAACCAACTAGATACCTATCAATTACACAACCCAGGAAACATGGGTTTAGAGCAGGTCGCTCCTGCCTGTCCCAGCTACTGGGCCACTATGACAAGGTAGTGACCTCCATCGAAGACACTGCGACACTCCAAGCGGACATCAACCAAATCTTCGAATGGGCCACTCAAAACAATATGAAGTTCAACGAAGAGAAATTTCAACTACTCAGATATGGAAAACTTGAAGAAATTAAAAACGTTTCAGGGTATACCACAAATTCTAACCATGCAATAGAGCGGAAAAGTAATATGAAGGACATGGGAGTGATAATATTAGGGGATCTCGCCTTCAAAGACCACAACAATGTATCTACCTCATCCACTAGGAAAATTATAGGATGGATAATGAGAACCTTCAAAACTAGGGACGCCAAGCCCATGATGATTCTCTTCAAATCGTTTGTGCTCTCTAGGCTGGAATACTGCTGTACACTAACGGCCCCCTTCAGGGCTGACGACATTGCAGACCTGGAGAGTGTCCATAGAACTTTTACGGCACGCATAAGTGCGATAAGACACCTAAACTACTGGGAAAAGTTGAAGGTCCTTGATCTGTATTCCTTCCAATGCAGGCGAGAGAGATACATGATAATATACACTTGGAAGGTCATGGCAGGAGATGCAACATTCCCCCGATGAAAAGCAAGGGTGCCACGAGTACACTAAGAGACAATACAGTAAGTGTCCGGGCTCCAAGACTGTTCAATTCCCTCCCAGCATAAGTAAGGGGGATTACCAATAGACCCCTGTCTTCAAGAAGGCACTGGACAGGCACCTAAAGTCAGTACCTGACCAACCGGGCTGTGGTTCGTACGTCAGCTTGTGTGCGGCCAGCAGTAACAGCCTGGTTGATCAGGCCCTGATCCACCATGAGGCCTGGTCTCAGACCGGGCTGCAGGGACGTTGACCCCCGAAACCTTCTCCAGGTAAATTCTAGGTAATAAGGAAAGTCTTAGGGTCAAAGCGTGTTCCCATTACCGAAATGGAAACTGTTTGGAGGAAGTCCCCAGAGGGAAGTGCACTCACAGCTTGGAGACGGGCAGTCTCCCTCTCTGATGTTGCATCCCTAAGCATGGTGGCAAGTACCTTCTCAGTGATGGGACCATCCCAACTTGACCGACTGTAGGCCAGAGCTGCAGTAGGTTTTGGTGCAGGGGCAGCGAGAATCTCCCATTCAGTGATGGCACTGGCGTAGCTATTGTCCTGTATTTCTGCTGAGTCACTGAGGCTGTCCAGAAGAATTTGTTTTATTAACTCGTTTGATGCTATGAAAGAGGATAGGAAAGCTGGTAGGGCAATCTGGGAGGATTTACGTACTCCCAGGCCCCCAAGCCTGACTGGAAATGAGGCTTGGAACCACTGTTCATCTTCAAGGGAAAGATTCAATGCACTCTCCAGCATGGTCATATGGAGGTAGTCATATTCCTTGAGTTTCGGATTGCTGAAGGCTGAGGAGCATCTCAGGAAGTAGGTAAGTTTTGGGATGGACAGGTGAGTAGGCAGAAGGCATCATGTGTATCAGTGTCTTTCATCCTGCCTTCCGTCTTCCTGAGGTTTGAGATTTTTTTTCTAGGATCAGGTCAATGGCATTGGGCCCAAGAGGAGCACCAATGAGAGTGCTTCTGTGACTTCCTTGATGACCAGGCAAAATAGAAATGGGGCGAGAGGGTCTCCCTGTTGCACACTCTCATACGAGTTAATTTCATGGTCCCGAAAAATAGTTTTGAAGTCACACTATAACAGTACTCTATGAAGGGACAGAGGGAAGAGAAGAGTCTACAAACTGCTTGGAGAGCAGCATCCCTTCTGACTAAGTTGAAAGCACTGGCAAAGTCCAATTTGATCAAGGCTTTTTCTATGATATGTTGTTGATGTATTCTCGTGCTGCGTGGGCAGCTGCTTCACAGCCTTGTTGAACACCAAACCCAAGCTGAGTTGGTTTCAACATTGCAGCAGCCTCTTGACTCACCATTCTTACTGCAGCCTTGGCGACTAGGCGCAGAAGGATGCTGCCCAATGCAATGGGCCTGATTCCTCCATCCTTTTCCGGAGGGCACACAATGAAGCTCCAACATAGTATAGTAGGTTTTGTCAGTGTTAAGTATAAGTTCATTGGCTGTCATCCAAGTCAGAATTTTGAGCAGCTCCTTGCTGACAATGGTGCTGAGGGTGGCGAGATTAGGGTGGGAGATGACGTAAGTCGTGTCGTCAGCAAAGAGAATGGGTTTCAGGTGTTGGGATACGTTTGGAAGATCATTAATGTAAATGAGGAAGAGCAGGGGACCAAGGACACTTCCCTGCGGAACTCCAGTATCAAGTGGCTGTGTTGATGATGCTGTGTCTTTAATGGTGACATACTGATACCTATTAGTAAGGTAGGATTTGAAATATGCAAGCGCATGGCCTCTTATACCATAATGGTCAAGTTTGTGGAATAGGATGCCGTGGTCTACTGTGTCAAACGTTTTCTTAGGTCAATAAAAATTCCTAGCGGATATTCCTTATTTTCCAATGCTGTGTAAAGCAGATTTAGCATTTTTACAATTGCATCATTAGTGCTTTTATTTTTAAATGCCGGGAGCAAGGGGCTAGTAACCCCTTCTCCTGTATATATTACTAAATTTGAAAGGAGAAACTTTCGTTTTTCCTTTTGGGCCACCCAACCTTGATGGGATACGGCTGGTACGTTGAAAGAAAGAAGAAATATATATATATTTATAAATTTATTGCTATGTTGTCTGTCTCTTACAGGTATACATATGCCTGTGTTGCCATGTTGCTTGTCTCATACAGATACACATGTATATATTAACACCATATATTACAAATAAGATTTAAACTCAGCTACTATTATCGTAGGGGTTCTTAAATGGAGATATCGAGGGGTGAAGGTAGACACACTTGTTGGATGGTAACGATATGTTGTCAGACTGTGATGATGGGAAATGGAGCCCAGCCTCTGCCTGTCCTAGCCTGTGTCAAACGCCGACTGAGAGCGAGGTAGCTAGCTTCACACTCAAGCTGCATCCCGTGACGTCATACAGTCACAAGCCTAAGGGGTCTTCTATATAAACACATGGATGATACTGATATGCTATACAACACAGGGATCAGCAACTATGCTGACACTATAATAATTATACTAGACACGTGTAAATACGATTATAAATGCCAAGAACATTCACGTGTAACAAGTTAATTATCACACTGCCTCTCCATTTATAAAAAACACGAAATTCAATATTGCAGTTAAAGTTTGGGATACAAGTTCACGATTATATTTTTTTTATCTTTGTGCGGTTATCTTTCACACGACATTTTGATACCTCCAGCAGGTATCAAAGTGAAACATCGTTCATATTGATACCTGAAGCATCGGTCATATTAAAATGTTGTGTGTGCCACTAACAAAAATCTTCAACAGACCAATTGAAACTGGACAACTACCTGAAGTATAGACGATGGTAAATGTAGTCCCAATTTTTAAGGAGACGGACAAGAAGCATTAAACTACAGACCTGTGCCACTGACTTGTATAGTTTCAAAGTCATGGAGAAAATCAGGAGGAGAGTGGTGGAGCATATAGAAATATACAAGATTATAAACGACAATCAGCTCAGTTTCAGTGAAGGAAAATCCTGTGTTACAAACCTACAGGAGTTTCATGACAAGATAACAGAAGTAAGACACGAGAGAAAGGGGTGGATAGACTGCATTTTCTTGGACTGCAAGAAGGCCTGCGACAGTTCCTAACAATACATTAATACACAACCTAGAGGATCAGACACACCTAACAGGAAAGGCACTGCAGTGCATCAGAGAATATTTGACATGGAGGCAACAAGTCATGGTACGTGACGAGGTGTCAGATTGGGCGCCTGTAACGAGCAGGGTTCCACAGAGGTCAGTCGTAGGACCTGTGCTGTTTTTGGTATATGAATGACATAACGGAAGGAACTCAGAAGTGTCCCTGTTAGCAGATAATGTGAAGCTAATGAGGAGAATTAAATCAGATGAGGATCAGGCAGGATTACAAAGAGACATGGACAGGCTACAAGCCTGGTCCAGCAACTGGCTCCTTGAATTTAACCCCACTAAATGAAAAGTTATGAAGAACGGGGAAGGACAAAGAAGACTACAGAGTATAGTCTAGGTGGCCGAAGACCGCAAACCTCACACAAGAAAAAAGATCTTGGGGTGAGTATAATACCGAGCACATCTTTTAAAGCTTACATCAACCAGATAACTGCTGCATCATATGGGCGCCTGGCAAACCTAAGAATAGCCTTTCGTTACGTCAGTAAAGAATCGTTCAAGACTCTGTACACCGTGTACGTTAGGCCCATTTTGGAGTATGTAGCACCAGTTTGGAATCCACACCTGGTCAAGTACGTCAAGAAATTAGAGATAGTGCAAAGGTTTGCAACAAGACTAGTCCCAGAGCTAAGGGGATTGTCCTACGATGAAAGGTTGAGGGAAATCGGCCTGACGACACTGGAGGACAGGAGGGTTATGGAAGACATGATAACGACATATAAAGTAATAAAGTACCGTGAGGAACTGACAAGGTGGACAAAGACAGGATGTTCCAAAGATGGGAACACACAAACAATGGGTCACAATTGGAAGTTGAAGACTCCGATGAGTCAAAGGGATGTTAGGAAGTATTTCTTCAGTCATAGAGTTGTCAGGAAGTAGAATTGTCTAGAAAGTGACTTAGTGGAGGCAGGAACCATACATAGTTTTAAGACGAGGTTTGATAAAGCTCATGGAGCAGGGAGAGAGAGGACCTAGTAGCGATAAGTAAAGAGGCGGGGCCAGAAGCTATGAATCGACCCCTGCAACCACAAATAAGTGAGTACAGGTAGGTGAGCACACACATTTCACCATACTGTAAAAATAACATGATATGAGGATTAGGAACCGAACTGGCGGTCTCGCGTTCGCAAGTTGATGACCGTATCCACTGTTAAAGAGTTGGAGAACACTCCCGGTTACCGGCCTCGGGTGAGACTGTTGTTAGTTCATCCCGGTTTGTGTTTTATTGGCAGAAGGTTCGTCGGCGATCTCTGAGAGCCGGAACTGCAGCAGAATGATGAGGTACGTTGCCACGAAACTGCAGATCTGCAACATATACACATCAGAGATTATTAGCATTACATCTAGAGGGAAAGTGCTAAACCTGTATGGGGTAGCATACAGCACCTGAAGAATGGGAAGTGTTAGAGAGTCACGAGTGTATGTCAGCTTCTTGGGAGACCTCAAGCAGAGTTTTAAAAGTTAGGGGCATAAGAGAGTATTACAACCCAGGAGTCCAAATGGCCTGTTATCCTGGGTGTAAAGGGAGCAAAATAAACACAGCAGAAAACTTTTGACTTATATTATCCTTCACCAATTTAGAACAGAAGTATGTATACTATATACACTATGTACAGTGATAGGTATTAGTGCACTCCACGGTAAGCAAGGCAGAATAGAAGCCACTAGAGAGCAGACCGTGCTTCAACCAGCTCTAGAATGGGAATGACAAGGGCAGACAGGAGAGTGGTACCCACATAACCTCTGCGATTGCCAAAACCATCTTCTCATTGGCTGGAACCTGGGTACTGGTTGAACGACGGGGCCCCATCGTCAACCCTCAGTCACCTGGTTCGCTGGTTGGGGGAGATAGCCCGTAAATGAGGGTGTGTACATGAGCCGAATAAAGGTTACATACTCTTTGCATGCCACAGAGTGTCAGAAAGAACCCAACATGTGTGTGTGTGTGTGTGTGTGTGTGTGTACTCACCTAGTTGTGGTTGCAGGGGTCAATTCATAGCTCCTGGCCCCGCCTCTTCACTGGCCGCTACTGAGTCACTCTCCCTGCACCATGAGCTTTATCATACCTATGCTTAAAGCTATGAATGGATCCTGCCTCCACTATATCGCTTCCCAAACTATTCCACTTCCTGACTACTCTGTGGACTGAAGAAATACTTCCTAACATCCCTGTGATTCATCTGAGTCTTCAACTTCCAACTGTGTCCCCTTGTTGTTGGGTCCCATCTCTGGGATATTCTGTCTTTGTCCACTTGTCAGTTCCTCTCAGTATTTTATATGTTGTTATCATGTTTCCCCTATCTCCCCTGTCCTCCAGTGTCGTCAGGACGATTTCCCTTAACCTCTCCTTGGCTAGGTGTGGGTTCCAAACTGGTGCCGCATACTTCAATATGGGCTTAACGTACACAGTGTACAGGGTCCTGAACGATTCCTTATTAAGATGGCGGTATACTGTTCTTAGGTTCGCTAGGCGCCCATATGCTGCAGCAGTTATTTGGTTGATGTGCGCCTCAGGAGATGTGCCTGGTGTTATACTCACCCCAATATCTTTTTCCTTGAGTGAGGTTTGTAGCCTCTGGCTCCCTAGACTGTACTCCGTCTGCGATCTTCTTTGCCCTTCCCCAATCTTCATGACCTTGCACTTGGTGGGGGTTGAACTCCAGGAGTAAATTGCTGGACTAGGCCTGCAGCCTGTCCAGATCCCTTTGTAGTTCTGCCTGATCCTCGTCTGATTGAATTCTTCTCATCAACTTTACATCATCTGTAAACAGGGACATTTCAGAGTCTATTCCTCCCGTCATGTCGTTCACAAATACTAGAAACAGCACCAGTCCTAGGACTGACCCCTGTGGAGCCCCACTCGTCACAGGCGCTCACTCTGACACCTCACCACGTACCATGACTCGCTGTTGTCTTCCTGACAGGTATTCCCTGATCCACTGTAGTGCTTTCCCTGTTATCTCTGCCTGATCTCCAGTTTTTGCGCTAATCTTCTGTGTGGAACTGTGTCAAATGCCTTCTTACAGCCCAAGAAAATGCAATCTACCCACCCCTCTCTCTCTTGTCTTACTACTGTCACCCTGTCATAGAACTCCAGTATGTTTGTGACACAGGCTTCCCCTCCCTGAAACCGTGTCGGCTGTTGTTGATAAGCTCATTCCTCTCTAGGTGTTCCATCACTCTTCTCCTGATAATCTTTTCCATGACTTTGCATACTATACATGTCAGTGACACTGGTCTGTAGTTTGCTGCTTCTTGCCTGTCTTCTTTTTATTAAAAATTGCGACTACATTTGCTGTTATCCATACCTCAGGTAATCTCCCTGTGTCAACAGATGAGTATTGTTGTTAAGGGTACACATAGCACCTCTGCTCCCTCTCTCAGGACCCATGGAGAGATGCTATCCGGCATTTTCGCCTCTAAGATGCTTAGCTCGATCAGCAGCCTCTTCACTTCTTCCTCAGTTGTATGTATTGTGTCCAACACTTGGTGGTGTACCCCACCTCTTGAACCTTCTGAAATCCCTTCTGTTTCCTTGTGAAGGCTTACTATGCTTTTTAACAACTTCAGACAGTATTACCAAAGCTGTCTCCTCCTCAGGAAAATTAATGTATAGAAAAAGAATAATAACTGACAAACATAAACACTTTATTATTTAGAAAATATAAAATATAAAACACTTAAATATGAAGTATTAATCCTACATTAAAGAAAATGAAAAATGAAAAATATAAATGATAACTGAATTCAACGCTAATGTATATAAAACGTGGGTGTCTGGTGTTGGTGACACTGCGTGTTGTTGAAATCGTAGCCGTTGCTGATGATGGGGGGGGGTTGCAGGTGTTGAGGACAACCCACCGGCTCGTTCTTCACAGATTTTCTAGCTTTCAATAATCCTTCCAGATGACAGGAAAGCAGGTTTTCTCCACTGCAATGATGAGTGGTTATATCCTGCTACTTGCATACACAAACAGGTAAGTGGATCAAAATTTGGGACATCTCAGAACGTTAGTCTGTCTCCTTCAATTCTTCTCGTTCATTGACAGGTGACCCTCTCTGTCATCCAAGCTGGAAAGATAGACAGGTTACTCACTGCTTAAGAAATCACTCTCCATGATAAGTACAATACCTAAAAGACGTGGAAAGACTGAAAGGACTAAGTTTATTATTGGTCAAAAGTGAAGCTTTCAACCAATAATCCACTAGAATACAAGGCAGGCATGTACTTACAGTAGTGCTGGGAGCTGTGAGTCTAGTGATTACTGTTTGGACCGGAGCCCCACACGTCACCTTTCGGGGGGGGAAGGAGGGGAAGGGATAGCAGGAGCTAGACTGACCCTACCTTAACAAGCAGCCGGAAATCAAACTATCACTTTCGGGGTGGGGGAAAAAAGGCGGGAATAGCGGGAGCTAGACTTACCTTACCTTAACAAGTAGCCGGCAAGCAAACTATCACTTTCTGGGAGCGGGAAAAAGGGGGGGGGGGATAGCGGGAGCTGGACTTACCCTACCTTAACAAGTAGCCGGCAATGAAACTATTATTACTATATCGCTACTCCTATCTCTTGAACTTTTCCCTCACACTCCCCCATACCAAGACTTATAGTCAAGGAGTATAAGAAGAATAGGCGAGGAAAGAGTTCTAACATGTGGAAGTTGCATAAGGCAACAAATCTTCTACTGACTGTCACGACTTAACCAGTCAGAGAAATAATTGAATGAACCATTGACATACACAATATGGAACTTAAGAGCCTGGAGTGCCAATGTCCACCTCAAGAGGCGACTGTTGGTTCCCTTAAAAGTTTCTAGGTATATCAAAGGTTTGTGGTCTGTTTCTAAAATGAATTCTTTTCCCAGCAAATAAAATGTAAGTTTGGAGATACCTCACACAAGGGCCAAACATTCCTTTTCTATCGTGGAGTATCTCTTTTCTGCAGGAAGGAGTTTCCGGCTTAGGAAGCATACAGGGAAGGGAGTACCATCATGGTATTGTAGTAACACCGCACCTAAGCCAGTATTGGAGGCATCAGTTCTTAAACAAAATGTTTTAATAATATTTGGAATCTTAAGTATAGGGTCTTTCGAAAAGATACTTTTAATCTCATTAAACTTTTCCCGAGCTACGTCGGAAAGTTCAATTGGTTCCTTCACAGACTTTTTAAGGAAGTCAGATAAGATGCCTGTAAGATCAATAAGGTTCGGGATAAATCGTGCATAAAAATTTACAGAACCAAGAAAGATACGCATGAGCTTCTTGGTTTTGGGGAATTTAAATTCTAATAAAGCTTTGATCTTACTGGGGAGAGGCTGCAGAGAGTTATTAGAAAGTATCAGTCCAAGATATCTAATCTTGTTATACCCAAGGAAGCATTTCTTCGGCTTGGCAGTGAGGCCATGTGAGCGTAACCTACGCAAAACTGATGTTAATGTTTGGATATGTTCGCCCCATGTGGATGTCATTACGTAAATGTTATCAAAATAAACTGAAACATTTGGCATATTACCCAAGACCTTTCTCATCAGTCTCACGTAGGTAGCACAGGCAGTTACCAAACCGAAGGGCATAGTTCTATACTGCATCAGTCCTTGGTGTGTAGGAAAAGCGGTGTACTGCTTAGAAGAAGGAACTAACATTACTTGATGATATGCCTGCACAATATCAATCTCTGAAAAGAAGGAAGCGTCATAAAATTTGTGTAGATCGCTATCTATTAAGGGCATAGGCTCAGCATCCCACCGAGTTATAGCATTAAGGCCTCTGAAGTCAATAGCAAGATAGCAGATACTGAAGGTTCAATGATCTTTAGTTTTAATAATTTTTCTACCTCTCGGTCAAATGCATCCCTAAGGTGAACTGGAACTGGGTATAATTTTCGTTTGATAGGATTGTCCGACACTAAGTCAATCTTATGGACTACCGTGGAGGTAACACCTGGAATATCAGAAAAGAAGTCTGAAAAGTTACTCACACATTGAAGTAGTTCATGTCTCTTATGGTCATCCAAAGATTCATTATTGTTAATGTTGGTTGCGCCCGAGTGGTCAAGAGTCACCAAGTCATGTAGTTCTTCATCATAGTCTAAGTTAGAGGTGTCAATTACGCACACCTTACATTTTTCAGTTGTCGTATCAAGTTCGTGTGGAAAAACTAAGTCAAAGTTATTAAGGCAGTTAACCGAATTTCTTCGGTAATATTTCTTAAGGATGTTGATATGATAAAGCTTAGGTTTCCCCTTGACTTCTATGAGGTAGTCAACTTTCCCACAAATATTTAATACTTTATATGGACCTTTCCATGCTACTAATAATTTATTTGACTTGATAGGCAAAAGTACCAGAACTTCATCTCCTACTTTAAAACTTCTCCTCTGACTTTTGGAATCAAAATATGTTTTGTACTGGTCCATTGACAAGCTTAAGTTTTCCGAAACTATGTCAGAGGTCTCCTCAAGTTTGGATCTAAGGTCAAGGAGAAACTGGTAAGAAGACTGAACCTCAGCATTTACCTCCTCATTAGTCCATAAGTCATGAAGGATGGACAATGGGCATCTGGCCTGTCTACCATAGAGAAGTTCAAAAGGTGAAAAACCCAAAGAGTCACTGGGACCTTCCCTCATGGCAAACAAAGCACAGGGTAGGTAACGATGCCACTCCTTAGGTTTAAGGGAGCAAAGTTTCCTTAAAATGGACTTGAGAATCGAATGCTGGCGCTCAATCCTCCCATTACAGCTGGGATGATAGGGTGTGGTGAAGAGAGGCTTCACTCCCAGAAGTTGGTATAGATGTTGCATTAAGTCAGATGTGAATTGTGTCCCACGGTCAGACATAATTTCTCTAGGGATGCCCACTCTGAAGAAGATGGACAAAAGGGCTTCAGCCACCTCTGTAGTAGTTATGGTTTTTAAGGGAACGGCTTCAGGGAAACTCGAAGCATAATCATCTAATGTTAATATATATCTATGTCCCCCAGATGAAAGTGGAGATAAAGGACAAACGATGTCAATAGCTACTCTTTCGAAAGGTACCGTAAAGACTGGCATTTTGACCATAGGTACTCGCCTGGTACCTCGGGAAGATGACAGTTGGCAAACTTTACACGATCTACAATAGGTAGTGATATCTGAGGACATTTTTGGCCCAAAATAGGTTTCCCTAATTTTATTTAAGGTTTTACGATGCGAGAAATGTCCGGCCACTGGCAGGTCTCTCTGCATTGACTTGGAACAACTAAGATGGAATAGTCTATCTCATCTGAATTTAATTTGAATACTGACTTGTACAAGATACCTTTTATATATTCAAATTTATATGAAAAGTTTTTCCTTTGGATAACTTGATTTTGTTTAGCGGCATTATGGCAATTCTGAAGAGAAGGGCAATTACGTTGTAAATTGACAAAGGAGTCCTTCGATATATCTAAAGGCTTAAAGTCAGGGAAAAATCAAAGGATGGACAGTAGGAGAAGCCTGGGCTTTGGTCTGAACCCTACTCAAGACATTTATGGTATCGGAGGTGATATCTTCACTTTCATCTAACAAGTGAACCGGTGATCCTACTACCTCGCTTTCGAGAGTAGCATCACTGGTTTTTAATCCCACATGAATCTCACGAGACATTGTCTCATCTGAACTTTCGAGGGGCTTCTCTGACTCTAAAGGAAGAGGATTTGAAACACTTATATCCATCTTTGGTGATGAAAGGTCAATCTCAGAAGGAAGAATGGCACCTTTTACATTACCTATTAGTACGGAGCAAGAAGTGATGGGAGCTAGTACGGCTTCAGACCAACCTGTGAACCATTTAGACCTAATGTAACAACGGATGGTAGGAAAAGTGTCCGTACGGCCCAAGTAGTCTGAAAGAATAGCAGAGGAATGAGTTTCTTTGAGGTTAGGGAACAGCTTATCAGAAATGACTATACATGTGCATCCAGTGTCTCGTAAAATGGTAGATGCATTAAGTCCATTAACTGTTCCTGAACAGAAGGGTGCTTGGTCATTACAGTCTTTAAAACACCTTCCAACTTTTTGAACCTTCTTAGAAGGACAATCTGGACGTTTATGTCCCTTAACACCACACAAATGACAAACAGGAATAAAAGAAGTCATTTTACTTTCCACTAGAGGCTTTGATTTCTTAAGGTTTGATGAACCCTTGCCCTTACGGTTCGATCCCTTTAGGTCTTTATAGGAATTGTGAGCCTCAGCATACAGGTCAGCAGCCTCAGCAACTTCCTCAGCTTTAATCAGGTTACGTTCTCTGATGAATGCTCGTATCTGGTGAGGGAGAGCTGTCAGGAACTGGTCAGAGACTTCAGTCTCTAAGAGATTCATAACTGTGATCAATTCCTGAACTCTCTATCCAAAAGCCGAACAAACGAAAGAGTGTTACCTGTAACTGTTGAAAGTTCTGGCCAGGCTGTAAGGTGGCATACCTGAAATCTTTCCTGTAAGAATTTGTGGTTTTTTGATATGCTTTAAGGATTGCCTTCTTCAGTAGGTTGTAATTACATATAATATCCTGCGACAAAGTTGCATAGATATTCAAAGCGGTACCAGAAAATAACATTCCTAACCTGGTAGCCCATGTGTCAGCAGGCCATTCACAGAGGGTAGCGGTATTTTCAAACCTGATAATGTATGAAGTTGTCTTCCCCCTCTGTGAAGGGAGGTAAATTAGGTGTTGGAATATGTGCAGTAGCTGCATGATGTTCAATTACTCCGTCCTCTAATTGTTGTTGTGTAAGAGTTAACTTTTTATTCTCTAATTCAAGGCGAGCTTTTTCGAGCTCGCGATCCTTTTCTCTCTCTATTAACTCAAGTTCTCTAGCTTTTTCCTCAACTTCTCTATCCTTTGCTCTTTCCTCAAGTTCTCTTATTTTAGCCTGTTCTTCATGTATTTTAGCCTGTTCCTCACGTATTTTAGCCTGTTCCTCACGTTCTCTAGCTCTTTCTTCACGATCAAGTCTATCATGCTCCTTTTTGTCTTCTCTTTCTCTTTCTAACCATCTTTCTTGGATTTCTCTCTCAATTCTCTCTCTCTCCTTTTTCTCTTCTCTTTCGATTCTCTCTCTCTCCTTTTCTTCTTCTCTTTCCCTTTCTAACTGTCTCTCTTCTCTCTCAATTCTCTCTCTTTCAAGTCTTTCCTGGATCTTAGCACTAATGAAAGATTCTAAATTTTTCCCTGTTATTCCTAACTTACTTCCAGCATTCATCCAAAACTGGTATTCCTCCATGCTTGCAAGAATAACTTAAACTATCAGGGGAAATGAAACGGGTATTAAAGAAAATGGAGGGTTCAATTCCTGCTCCGCTCAAACTGCAAATAAACCAGAGGGCTCGATCCCTACTTCAATTAAACAATATGTATTAATTAAAACGAAGGGTTCTATGCCGGCTCCGAGCAAACAGTAAGTAGAATGGGGTCACTTGACCATCCAGTCTTCTCACAAACAAATTGTCACTGGAACTTCTCAGGTCCCTAGAGTCTAATCCTCCAAAGTGTTTCAAGCACACACAAAAATAGATGGCAGAATTAACTAGTATTCCTGCCTTGACTTGACTTACAATAAATTGAGACTATAACAATCACCAAATCTTTTAAATACCTGTACTGTAGTTCTACCATAGAGAATGATTACTCATGGCTGGTGGTAACCGTCTGTGGTATGCGGCGTTGAAGTTCCAATGGTAGATTCAAGATTGAGTTGAATCTTGATTTAGTAGAATTGATTCTGGCAAGGTCGCCACTTGTGAAGGCTTACTCAGCCCTGTAACAACTTCAGACAGTATTACCAAAGCTGGCTCCTCCTCAGGAAAATTAATGTATAGAAAAAGAATAAAAACTGACAAACATAAACACTTTATTATTTAGAAAATATAAAATATAAAACACTTAAATATGAAGTATTAATCCTACATTAAAGAAAATGAAAAATGAAAAATATAAATGATAACTGAATTCAACGCTAATGTATATAAAACATGGGTGTCTGGTGTTGGTGACACTGCGTGTTGTTGAAATCGTAGCCGTTGCTGATGATGGGGGGGGTCGCAGGTGTTGATGACAACCCACCGGCTCGTTCTTCACATATTTTCTAGCTTTCAATAATCCTTCCAGATGACAGGAAAGCAGGTTTTATCCACTGCAATGATGAGGGGTTATATCCTGCTACTTGCATACGCAAACAGGTAAGTGGATCAAAATTTGGGACATCTCAGAACGTTAGTCTGTCTCCTTCAATTCTACTCGTTGATTGGCAGGTGACCCTCTCTGTCATCCAAGCTGGAAAGATAGACAGGTTACCCACTGCTTAAGAAATCACTCTCCATGATAAGTACAATACCTAAAAGACGTGGTGATTATTACAACAGTCAACTTAGAGCAAGACTGAAAGGACTAAGTTTATTATTGGTCAAAAGTGAAGCTTTCAACCAATAATCCACTAGAATACAAGGCAGGCATGTACTTACAGTAGTGGTGGGAGCTGTGAGTCTAGTGATTACTGTTTGGACCGGAGCCCCACACGTCACCTTTCGGAGGGGGGGGGGAGGAGGGGAAGGGATAGCAGGAGCTAGACTGACCCTACCTTAACAAGCAGCTGGTAATCAAACTATCACTTTCGGGGTGGGGGGAAAAATGCTGGAATAGCGGGAGCTAGACTTACCTTACCTTAAGAAGTAGCCGGCAAGCAAACTATCACTTTCGGGGAGGGGGAAAAAGGGGGGGAGATAGCGGGAGCTGGACTTACCCTACCTTAACAAGTAGCCGGCAATGAAACTATTGTTACTATATCGCTACTCCTATCTATTGAACTTTTCCCTCACACTCTTCTGTGAACACTTCTTTGAATCTCATGTTGAGTTCCTCACATACCTCACTGTCGATTCTTGTGATCTCTCCTCCTTCCTTTTTTAGCCTGATTACCTGGTCCTTGACTGTTGTTTTCCTCCTGATGTGGCTGTACAACAGCTTCAGGTCAGATTTGGCAGTCACTGCTATGTCATTTTCATATTGTCATTGGGCCTCCCTTCTTACCTGTGCATATTCATTTCTGGCTCTATGACTGCTCTCCTTATTCTTCTGGGTCCTTTGCCTTCTATACTTCTTCCATTCCATAGTTCACTTGGTTTTGGCCTCCCTGCACCTTTGGGTGAACCACAGGCTCATCCTGACTTTTTCATTGTTCCTGTTACCCTTGGGCACACACCTCTCCTCAGCTTCCTTGTATATTGTTGTCACATATTTCATTATCTTGTTTACTGATTTCCCTGCCAGTTCTCTGTCCTACTGAACCCCGTTCAGGAAGTTCTTCATTTCCACATAGTCCCTTTTCTTGTAATTTGGCTTCATTCGTCCGGCTCTACTGTGTATTCGAATCTTAAAACCACATGATGGCTGGCCCCAAAGGTTTGTCATATGTGATGTCCTCAATATCTGCACTACTCAAGGTGAATACTAGGTCCAGTCTCGCTGGTTCATACTCTCCTCTCTCTCTCTGTTAGTGTCCCTTACGTGTTGATACATAAGTTTTCCATTACCACCTCCATCATCTTAGCCCTCCACGTTTCTTGGCCCCCATATGGCTCCAAGTTCTCCCAATCGATTTCCTTGTGGTTGAGGTCACTCATGATCAGTATCTTTGCCCTGCACGCATGAGCCCTTCTTCCCACTTCAGCCAAAATGTCAACCGTCGCTCTATTACTCTCATCATACCCTTGCCTTGGCCTCCTGCTGTTCTTTGGTGGGTTAAATATCACTGCAATTACCACTATAGGATCTCCAGACTGAAGCATTCCTACTATGTAATCTCTTGCTGCTCCTCTGTCTCCTTTCTCCAGCTCATCAAAATCTCATCGGTTTTTGACCAGCAGGGCTACTCCTCCACCCCCTCTGTTCCCTCTGTCTTTGCTCAAGATCTGATATCCCGTTGGAAAGATGGCATCTGTTATCATACCTGTGAGCTTGGTTTCTGTGAGAGCTATGATGTCCGGTGATGCCTCTTTGATTCTTTCGTGCCACCTAGTTGTGGTTGCAGGGGTTGAGTCACATTTCCTGGCCCCTGCCTCTTCTCTATTCGCTACTAGATCATTCTTCCTGCTCCATGAGCTTTAGTGTACCTCTTCTTAAAGCTATGTATGGATCCTGCCTCCACTACATCACTTCACAGAATATTCCACTTCCTGACAACTCTGTGATTGAAGAAATGCTTCCTACATCCCTGTGATTCATTTGAGTCTTCAACTTCCAATTGTGACCCCTTGTTTCTGTGTCCCATCTCTGGAACATCCTGTTTCTCTCCACACTGTCAATTCCTCTCAGTATTTTATACGTCGTTATTATATCCCCCCTTATCTCACCTGTCCTCCAGTGTCGTCAGATCGATTTCCCTTAACCTATCCTCGTAGGACATGCCCCTTAGCTCCAGGACTAATCTTGTTGCAAATCTTTGCACTTTCTATATTTCCATACGTGCTTGGCTAGGCGAGGGTTCCAAATAGGAACTGCATACTCCAATATAGGCCTGACATACACGGTGTACAAGGTCCAGAACGATTCCTTATTGAGAAGTCGGAATGCTGCTCATAGGATTGCTAGTGTGTGTGTGTGTGTGTGTGTGTGTGTGTGTGTGTGTGTGTGTGTGTGTCAGATACGTACATATGGTGGCCCCTAGCTCTATCGCTAGCGCACTCAGCTCACACACTGTGGGCCGGAGTTCGAATCTTCTCCGATACGGCTGGAAAATATTAGGGACGTGTTTCCATAAGCCACCTGCTGTCCCTGCTCACCCATCAGTAAAATGGGTACCTGGGTGTTAGTGGACTGGTGTGGGTCGCATCCTGGGACAAAACTGACCTAATTTGCGGGAAACGCTCAACATAAGAACATAACAAACAAGGAACACTGCAACAGGCTTACTGACACTTGCGACGCAGGTCCATGCCAACCCCCCGGCCTAGAACAATGACCCCCTAGTCAGGTCACTTCGTCACTTCCACTTAAGGAAGGAGCACTGCACAGACCTGGTAGCCCAAGCTAGTCAGGTTCAACTCACACCCACCCACACCCACTCAAGTATTTATCCAACCTATTTATAAAACTACACAAGGTCTTAACATCTATGACGGTACTCGGGAGTTTGTTCCACTCATCCACAACTCTATTACCAAACCAGTGCTTTCCTATGTCCTTCCTGAATCTGAACTTTTCCAACTTGAAACCATTGCTGTGAGTCCTGTCTTGGCTGGATATTTTCAACACGCTAAAAATCACGCGAAAATCACTCCCAATGAAAGCAAAAGACTTGGCAGACGATGCAACATCCCCCCAATGAAAAGCATGGGTGTCATTAGCACGTTAAGAGACAATACAATAAGTGTCAGGGGCCCGAGACTGTTCAACTGCCTCCCAGCATACATAAGGGGGATTACCAATAGACCCCTGGCTGTCTTCAAGCAGGCACTGGACAAGCACCTAAAGTCGGTACCTGACCAGCCGGGCTGTGGCTCGTACGTTGGATTGCGTGCAGCCAGCAGTAACAGCCTGGTTGATCAGGCTCTGATCCACCAGGAGGCCTGGTCACAGACCGGGCCGCGGGGGCGTTGACCCCCGGAACTCTCTACAGGTAAACTCCAAGTAAACATCCCCTTTATTTTTTCCTGTTTTCCATTTATACACGTCAATCATATCCCCCCTAATTCTACGTCTTTCTAGAGAGTGCAGATTCAAGGCTCTCAGGATGACAAAGTTGACCCTAATGGGGTCAACTTTGTCATCCCCCTCTGTACGTTTTCCAGTGCATTTATATGCATTCTGTAATACGGTGACAAAAACTGTGCAGCATAATCTAAATGAGACCTAACCAAGGATATATAGAGTTGAAGAACAACCTGAGGACTCCTATTATTTATGCTTCTTGATATGAAGCCAAGGATTCTGTTAGCTTTATTGTAAACACTTATGCACTGTTGTCTTGGTTTCAGATTACGGCTAACCAGAAGTCTTAAATCCTTTTCACAATCAGTAGTATTAAGATCTACACTATTCAGTTTATATGTGGCATAGTTATTGTCCTGTCCAACATTTAGCACTTTGCATTTGTCAATATTAAACTGCATCTGCCACTTCTCCGACCACTGCATCAGTCTATTCAAATCATCATGGAGTGCACTAATGTCCTCAATAGAATGAATTGGACGGCCTATTTTGGTGTCATCAGCAAATTTGCTTATGTCGCTATTTATTCCCTTATCTATATCGTTTATGTAAACTGTGAACAAGGGGCCCAACACTGACCCCTGCGGAACACCGCTTGTGACGTGCTCCCATTCTGATTTCTCCTCATTTACACAAACTCTCTGCTGCCTTTTTGTCAACCATGCCTCTACCCAGGAAAAAATTTCTCCTTCTATTCCGTGTGCCTTAAGTTTCCTCAAAAGTCTCTGATGTGGAACTCTATGGAAAGCCTTACTGAAGTCCATATACACAATATCATATTCATTACCATGATCTACCTCCTCAAACACCTTAGCACAAAAAGTTAGTAAATTCGTAAAACAGGAACGCCCCTTAGTAAAACCGTGTTGAGATTCACTTATCAATTTATCAAGATGGCTACGAATTGCCTCGGCAATTATTGATTCCATAAATTTTCCCACTATGGAGATAAGGCTTATTGGTCTACAGTTCGAAGCCAAGGACCTGTCACCTGCCTTGTAAATAGGTATTACATTTGCCATTTTTCTCTTATCAGGCACTATGCCAGTTTGTAGTGATATGTTGAAAAGATTAGCCAGTGATTGGGAAAGCTCCTTTTTACATTCCTTTAAAACCCTTGCAAACAATTCATCAGGACCTGGGGATTTGTTAGGTTTTAATTTCTCTATTTGTCTGAGGACCATGTCACTAGTTACCGCAATCGTGCATAGTTTATTATCGTCCTGTTCTACATAATTTATTATTTCTGGAATTTTGCTAGTATCTTCTTGAGTAAAGACTGAGAGGAAGTAAGAATTGAAAATTTCGCACATATCCCTATCACTGTCAGTGATCTGACCTGAGCTACTCTTAAGTGGGCCTATCTTGTCTCTAATCTTACTTATGTATGCCTGAAAGAACCCTTTTGGGTTAGACTTCGAATCCCTTGCGACCCTAGCTCATAATCCCTTTTTGCTTTTCTTATTCCTTTCTTAATTTCTCTCTTAAATTTAATATATTGATTTCTTAACTGCCCATCCCCTCTTTTGATACGCCTATATATGCCTCTATTTTGACCTATGAGATGTTTTAATCTTTTGTTCATCCCTTTGGGATCAATTTTGTTAGATCTAATTTCCCTACTCGGAACAAAAGTTGTCTGAGCAGCTAGAACTATGCTCTGAAAAACATCATACTGGCAACCACCACCAGCTACCTGACCCACAGTCAGATCATCCAAATTTAGCCCACCCAGGTAATTTTTCAGTCCCATGAAATCAGCCAATCGAAAGTCTGGGACAGAGACTTGATTGCAGTTTACTGGGTAATTCCATAATATATAGAAACTAAGTGATTTGTGATCGCTTTCCCCCAGCTTATCATTAACCTTAAGATTATTAATTAGTGAATCTTTGTTGGCAAGAACCAAATCAAGCAGATTGTTTCCTCTAATTGGTTCTGTCACAAACTGTTTTAAAAAGCAATCCTGAACTGCATCAAGAAAGTCACTAGACTCAAGATTTTCTGTCAGATTGTTCCAATCAGTTTGTTTGAAGTTAAAATCCCCCCATTAACACAACATTTTCATATCTAGACACCTTATGAATTTCGTCTCATAGCAGCTTACTGCACTCCCTATCAAGGTTTGGGGGCCTATATATCACACCCAAAATTTATTTTTCATACCCCTCGAGAAACTGTAGCCAAACAGATTCTGTGTCCGATGTTTCTATTCTTATATCATGTCTAACACAACAAGTTAAATTATCTCTGACATACATTGCCACTCCACCACCCTTCTTGTTGACCCGATCCTTCAAGTTGAACCAGGTCTCAGTTATACCAATAATATCTATATCTATAGTAGTATGCCATTGATGTCAGCTATGGTCTGTGTACCACATACATGTACTTGTAGTAAATGAAGATATTGTTATATTGTTATTATTATACTTACGCTCACTAGTCGTTCCCTGCCCAAGGTGAAGACACGACACAGGTTAAACCCCGGTGATTCATCCACCAGTTCAAGTAACTCCCGCACCTGTCGGGGTAAACTAGTCAACATCAGTCGGTAGAGCATAACAGCAAAGTAAGTAGTCATTAGTTAGTACCTAGTAAACACAAGTTAACACAAATGCCAATTAACACAAGTAAACGCGGGTTAATACAGACAAACACAAGTTATCACAGATAAACACAAGTTAACACAGGTAAACACAGTTAACACACATCAAAATATCTCAACGTCACACCGCTTGCTCTCTCTTGAGCAAGAATAATATTTCTAATATATTCATATTAGCCCCAACCTCAAAGAGCATGGATCAAGAACTTATTAACAGCTAAATAACAGAACATTGAACGCGGAGCTATCGACAGCTGAACAAAGCATGGAACAAAGACTTCCACAAATATCAGAACAAAAAACTAAAAGGTTCTTTTTCATTAACCGAGTCCAACAGTTTTTAACAGCATTATAGATAATCAAGGTCCCAGCAGTCAGGTGTTCTGCAAGTCATCTGGTCAGCTAAAAGCACTTTTGGAAGCCAGATCCACCTAGTGGTTGAACACGACCCTTGTGGTTGTCTAACTGCTAATTGATGTTTGTTTAGATAACTCAGTTACGGAGTTCATGTAACGTTCTAGTTAGTGTAGCTGTCTCAAGCCATTAACTAGTTCATATCATACTGGCTACCTATCTTGACTCTTAATGAGTCTGCTTTCGCTGTTTTAAATTAGAAAAATCACCATTTCATTACCTAATGATACTAATTTTTCACATGTGAATCACTTTGTGGTTACAGTATTGCACAGTGTTTATTCATGCTCATGTACTTTTGGTGGAGAAATATAGTTGAATTGCAAGTTTCTACTGTATCCTCGTACGACTGTTAGAAGATTACCTTAGTTTATAAACTAATGAAGACACAAAGCCTAGAAGAAAAGCACCAATGGAGAGTACTCACCGCTTCCTTCGTCCGGAGCTCCTCCGTCTGGCGTTTTATGGTCCGTAGCAGGTGCTTCACCTCGTCCATCTACCAGGAGAAATGTCACTCATTATACTCTCAGATATGTCAATCAGTATTATTTAAGTTAACTTCTTCAAAGTGTAACTTGTGTTTGATCCAGTCATGGAATTGTGGGTTAGTCGTGAATTGTTTCAGTAGTGTAGCTTTTATTCTTAATTCATGTTACCTGTACCTAGAGAGGTAAACCAATGAGAAAAAAGAACTCGTCTCCGAATATATTTTGACTCATAATAGCCTGTAGTTTTAACGTGGGGTAATTTACTCCAGTTCTGACGCCCTTGTCTACATTCAACATAAACGGTATAGACAATTAATTGAAAAGCGACAGAGTCTGCCAAAGGCAGACTCTGTCGCTTTTCAATTAATAGGCCATTAAATAGGCCATTTCAATTAAATAGGCCATTAAATAAATTTTGACTGAGGACACCAGAGAGCAACATGATCTGGTTAGGCTAATGGTAAGATAAGGGAAGTGGCAGATGCTGTTTAACGTAGACAAATATAAGGTTCTAACCTTAGTAAACTAATTAATGTAGATGTCAACGAAACTGATCGCAAAAAAGACTTAGGAGTTCTAGTTAGCAGTAATCTAAAGCCAAGACAACAAGTATAAATAAGGAAATTATCAAATTATGCTTCAACTTCAATTATCTATGAAAAGACCTCGTTTAGCTTATGTTGCCCAGTTCCATACTACCTGGGGTGGACCATTTAGTGGCATAAAGAGTGCCAAAGGGTAGTTCCTGCATCTGCTAGTCTGTGTTAGCCATGATGATATATAATCATTGGTCAAGAGGCGGGGCATCACAACATAAACAAGTGAGTGCACACAACCCAGCTAAATCGATACAGTGTAAACAGACAGTGTTAGCCAAGATACACACATAACATACGAGTACAAGGAAGTATTCACGGTGGAGACAGAAGAAACTCATGAAACACATAGGGGTGGGGTACACCAGCAAGTGCTAGAGACAATACACACAACAGAGGAAGAGGTGAAGGAGGCTGCTAAGCAAACAAGGTACCTCAAAGCGATGGGGCCGGATAACATCTCTCCGTGGGTCCTGAGGGAGGTAGAGGCGCTATGTGTACCACATCATCGAATCAGGGTAGCTCCCTCAGATATGTAAGACTGCAAATGTAGTCCCAATTTTTTAATAAAGGAGACAGACACGCAGCACTAAACTTCAGATCAGTATCACTGACATGCTTAGTATATAGAGTCATGGAGAAGATTTTCAGTGAAAGAGTGTTGGAGCACCTAGAAAGGAACGAGCTTATCAACGACAACCAGCACGGATTCAGAGCCGGGAAATCTTGTGTCACAAACCTATTACAGTTCTATGACAAGATGATAGCACTAAGACAAGAGTGTGAGGGGTGTAAGAAGGCTTTTGACACAGTTCTACACAAGAGATTAGTGGAAAAGTTGGAGAACCAGGCAGGTATAACAGGGAAGGCAATGCAATGGATCAGAGAATACCTGACAGAAAGGCAGCAGCGAATCATGGTACGTGACGAGTTGTAGATGTGGGCACCTGTGACAATCGGGATTCCACAGGGGTGAGTTCTAAGGCCAGTGCTGTTTCTGGTATATGTGAATGACATGACGGAAGGAATAGACACAGAAGTGTCACTGATTGCAGACGATGTGAAGTTAATAAGGAGAATTCAATCGGAGGAGGAGAAGGCAGGACTACAAAGGGATCTGGATAGACTACAGGCCCGGTCCAGCAAATGGCTCCTGGAGTTCAAACCCGCCAAGTGTAAAAATCGCGAAGATTAGGGAAAGGCAAAGAGACAGCAGACAGAATACAGTCTAATGGGTCAAAGGCTAAAAACCCCACTCAAGGAAATGGATCTTGGGGTGAGTATAACACCGAACACATCTCCTGAGGCGCACATCAACCAAATAAAACTGCTGCAGCATACGGGCGACTAACAAACTTAAGAATAGTATTCCTACATCTCAGCCGGGAGTCATTCAGGACTCTGTACAGAGTGTACATCAGTCCCATATTAGAGTATATATCAGCAGTTTTGAATCCACACCTGGCCAAGCACGTCAATAAATTAGAGAGTGTATAGGTTTGCAACGAGACTAGTCCCGGAGTTAAGGGGCATGTCCTAACACGAGAAGTTAAGGGCATTGACCTGACAACACTGGAGGACAAATGGGACATAATAACATATAACATATTGACAGGAATCGACAAGGTGGACAGGGACAGGATACTTCAGATATGGGACACACCAACAAGGGGTCACATTTGGAAGTTGAAGATTCAGATGAGTCAAAGGGATGTTAGAAAGTGTTCAGTAACAGAGTGATCAGGAAGTGGAATGGTCTGGAAAGGGAGGTGGTGGAGGCAGGATCAATACAGAGCTTTAAGAAGAGGTATGATAAACCTCACAGGGCAGGGAGGGAGTGACCTAATAGCGACCAGTAAAGAGGCGGGGCCAGGAGCTATGAGTCGACCCCTGCAACCACAATTAGGTGAGTACACACATGTACACACACACACACAATGTCACAAACAGACAAGAGGAGGAAAGAGAGGGAAAAACGGAAATGGATAGGTGAGCCCAGACTCAGGAGGAAGATCAAATACAACCTCCCTCACAACCACCTACAGAAGCCCCCCAACCAGGACAACCCCAATTCAACCAAACATTCTAACCCAAAACACACATGCCGTACCCAATGCCCCCACCCACCTCATTACAAACTCCACCTTCACAGCAACTGCCCATAGTTCCTCATCAAATCTCCTGCTCCCCCAGCCTCAACATACCCCCAGACCACAGCTTTTAAAAAAAAAAAGTTGGTTTGGTATACTAATTCAGACGGAATAACAAATATGAGGAGTGGCATGAAAGAATTAAGGAGACATCCCCAGACATAATATCACTCACAGAAACGAAACTCGCCAGGACGATAACAGATGCAATTTATCCATCCGGATATCAAATCCTGTGGGGTTTGATATCTAGGAGCAGAGGTAAGGCGCTGCACTGTTCATTAACAACTGGTGGGGATTTGAAGAAATGGAAGGAATAGTTGGAATGGGCGAAATGGACTACATAGTAGGAACAATCCAGTCTGGGGGCTATAAGGTGGTAATTGCAGTGATATACGACAAGCCACTGCAGGAGGCCAAGAGAAGAATACGAAGAGAGCAGCAGAGCAATGGTGGACACACTAGCTGAGGTGGCCAGAAAAGCTCATATGGGTAGAGCAAAGTTGCTAGTTTTGGGTGATTTCAATCACAAAGAGATTCACTGGGAAAACCTAGAGCCCCATGGGGGTCCTGAAGTATGGAGAGCCAAGATGACGGATGTGGTACTGGAAAACTTCATGCATCAACATGTTAGAGACACTACCAGAGAGAGAGAGGTGAGGATGACCCAGCATGACTGGACTTAGTATTCACCTTGATTAGTTCGGACATCGAGGATATCACGTACAAAAAGCCCCTTGGAGCTAGTGATCATGTGGTTCTGTGATTTGAATATATAGCTGAGCTACAAGTGGAGAGGGTTGCAGGAATTGGACGGGAGAAGCCAAACTACAAAAGGGGGGATTACACACGCACGAGGAATTTCCTGCAAGATGTTCAATGGGAAAGAAAATTGGCAGGAAAATCACTAAAAGAAATGATGAACTACGTGACAACAAAATGCAAAGAAGCAGAGGAGAGGTTTGATCCAAGGGATATAAAAATAATGGGAAGACCAGAACTAGTCCTTGGTTCACCCAAAAGTGTAGGGAGGCAAAAAACTAAGTGCACTAGAGAATGGAAAAAGTACAGAAAACAAAGGACCCATGAATATGAAGAGATTAGCTGAACAGCAATCAACGAATATGTACATATAAGAAGGGAGGCTCGGCGACAATACGAAAATGACATAGCATTGAAAGTCAAGTCTGACCCAAAGCTGTTGTATAGCCACATCAGGAGGAAAACAACAGTTAAGGACCAGGTAATCAGGTTGAGGAAGGATGGTGGGGAGTTCACAAGAAACGACCAACAAGTATGAGAAGCTCAACATGCGATTTAAAGAAGTATTTACATTGGAGGCAGGAAGGACTCCAGGAACTACTGGGAGCGCCTGGAAGCACTTGACTTGTACTCACTAGAGCGCAGGCGAGAGAGGTATATCATAATCTACACTTGGAAGATTCTGGAGGGACTGGTCCCTAATATGCACACAACAATCACTCCATACGAAAGCAAAAAACTTGGCAGGCGATGCAACATACCCCCAGTGAAAAGTACGGGCGTCACTGGTACACTAAGAGAAAACACAATAAGTGTCCGGGGCCCAAAACTGTTCAACAGCCTCCCACCAGCAATAAGGGGAATTATGGGAAGACCCCTGCTTGTCTTCAAGAGGGAATTGGACAGATACCTAAAGACTGTGCCAGATCAGCTGGGCTGTGGTTCGTACATTGGATTGCGTGCGGCCAGCAGTAACAGCCTCTTTGATCAGGCCCTGATCCACAGGGAGGCCTGGTCGTGGACCGGGCCGCGGGGGCGTTGATCCCCGGAATGCCCTCCAGGTAGACTCCAGGTAGGGATACACCAACAACAGCTGGATGAAATACACAATCGAGGAGGAGGTGAAGAAGCTGCAATGTGATCTTGATACCTCAAAGGCGATGGGACCAGAAAACATTTCTTCGTGGGACCTTAGAGAGGGAGCAGAGTTGCTGTGTGTGCCACTAACAAAAATCTTCAACACATCAATTGAAACTGGGCAGCTACTTGATATATGAAATATGGCAAATGTACTCCCAATTTTTAAGAAAGGAGACACGAGGCAATAAACTGTCACTGACGTGTACAGTATGCAAAATCAAGGAGAAGATTATCAGGAGGAGAGTGGTGGAGCACCTAGAAAGATAGCGCTTATAAACGACAACCAGCACGGTTTCAGTGAAGGAAAATCCTGTGTCATAAACTTACTAGAGTTATATGACAAGGTAACAAAAGTAAGACACGAGAGAGAGGGGTTGGAGAGCCTGCATCTTCTTCGACTGCAAGAAAGCACTGGACACAGCATTTCACAAGAGGTTAATGCAGAAGCTAGAGGATCAGGCATGCATATCAGAAAGGCACTGCAATACCTGACAGGAAGGCAATAACTAGTCATGGTACATGACGAGGTGTCAGAGTGGGCACCAGTGGTGAGCGGAGTTCCACAGGGGTCAGTACTGAGACCTGTGCTGTTTTTAGTACATGTGAATTACATACCGGAAGGGATAGAGTCAGAAGTGGCCCTGTTTGCAGATGTGAAGTTAATGAGGAGAAGTAAATCGGATGAGGATCAGGCAGGACTACAAAGAGACCTGGACAGCCTACAAATGCAGTCATGAAGATCGGGGAAGGGCAAAGAAGATTGTGGACAGAGTATAGTCTAGGTGGCCAAAGATTGCAAACCTCACTCAAGGAAAAAGATCTTGGGGTGAGTGTAATAACGAGCACATCTCCTGAGGTGCTCGTCAACCAGATAACTGCTGCAGCATATGGGTGTCTCGCAAACCTGAGAATAGCGTTCCGATACCTCAGTAAGGAATCGTTCATGACTCTGTACACCATATACGTCAGGCCTATATTGGAGTATGCAGCACCAGTTTGGAACCCACACCTGGTCAAACACATCGAGAAATTAGAGATAGTGTAAAGGTTTGCAGCAAGACTAGTCCCAGAGCTAGGGGACTGTCCTACGAAGAAAGGTTAAGGGAAATCGGCCTGAGGACACTAGAGGACAGGAGGGTTAGAGGAGACATGATAATGACATATAAAATACTTCGTGAAATTGACAAGGTGGACAAAGACAGGATGTTCCAAAGATGTGACACAGAAACAAAAGGTCACAATTGGAAGTTGAAGACTCCGATGTTAGGAAGTATTTTTTCTATCATAAAGTTGTCAGGAAGTGGAGTAACCTTGAAAGTGACGTAGTGGAGGCAGGAACCATGCATAGTTTTAAGACGAGGTTTCATAAAGCTCATGGAGTAGGGAGAGAGAGAACCTAGTAGCAATCAGTAAAGAGGCGGGGCCAGGAGCAATGACTCGGCCCATGCAACCAGACCATCATGGACCGGTACAAGAGTATAAACGACAACCAGGTCGGCTTCATGGAAGGCAAATCCTGTGTCACAAGCCTTCTGGAGTTTTATGATAAAGTAACAGAAGTAAGACACGAGAGAGAGGGGTGGGTTGATTGCATTTTCTTGGACTGCAAGAAGGCCTTCGACACAGTTCCTCACAAGAGATTAGTGCAGAAACTAGAGAATCAGGCTCATATAACGGGAAGGGCACTTCATTGGATCAGAGAATACCTGACAGGGAGCCAACAACGAGTCATGGTACGTGATGAGGTATTACAGATGGCACTGGTGACGAGCGGGGTCCCACAGGGGTCGGTCCTAGGACCAGTGCTATTTTTGGTATATGTGAATAACATGATGGAAGGAATAGACTCAGAGGTGTCCCTGTTCGCAGATGATGTGAAGGTAATGAGGAGAATTAAATCAGATGAGGATCAGGCAGGCCTTCAAAGAGACCGGACAGGCTGGACATATGGTCCAGCAACTGGCGTCTCGAATTCAACCCTGCCAAATGCAAAGTTATGAAGATCGGAGAAGGGCAAAGAAGACCAAAGACAGAGTATAGGCTAGGTGGCCAACGACTGTAAACGCCTCTCAAGGAGAGAGATCTTGGTGTGAGTATAACACCAAGCACATCTCCGGAAGCACACATCAACCAGATAACTGCTGCAGCATATGGGCGCCTGGCAAACCTGAGATTAGCGTTCCGATACCTAAGTAAGGAATCTTTCAGGACCCTGCACACTGTGTATGTCAGGCCCATACTGGAGTATGCAGCACCAGTTTGGAACTTGCACCGGGTCAAGCAAGTCAAGAAATTAGAGAAAGTGCAAAGGGTTGCGACAAGGTTAGTTCTAGAGCTAAGGGGAATGTCCTACGAAGAAAGGTTAAGGGGAATCGACCTGACGACAGGAGGGGTAGGGGAGACATGATAACGACATACAAAATACTACATGGAATAGACAAGGTGGACAGAGACAAGATGTTCCAGAGAGGGGACACAGAAACAAGGGGCCACTCTTGGAAGTTGAGAAATCAAATGAGTCACAAAGATGTTAGGAAGTATTTCTTCAGTCATAGAGTGGTCAAGAAGTGGAACAGTCTGGCTAGTGATGTAGTGGAGGCAGGAACCATACATAGGTTTAAGATGCGGTATGATAAAGCTCATGGAGCAGGGAGAGAGAGAGAGGACCTAGTAGTGTTCAGTGTAGAGGCAGGGCCAGGAGCTGAGTATCGACCCCTGCAACTACAATTAGGTGAGTACAATTAGGTGAGTACACACACACACACACAAATAGGTGCGTACACACACACACACGAGTATACGTACACACTAACCTATTTGTGGTTGCAGGGTTCGATGCAAGGGCTCATCCAGGCCTCGTTATGTCTGTTGCCCTTATGTACAAACCTTTCCTCTGCTGCCTTGCAAATTGTTGTCACATATTCCAACTTCTCATTTACTGATTTTTCTGACAGTTCTCTGTCCCACTGAAGTTTATATTGGAAGTTCCTTATGCCTGTGTAGTCCCCTGCCTACATGGGCTCTTCTGGCCACTTCAGCCAGTATGTCAACTATCGCTCTGTTACTCTCATCATTTTCTTGTCTTAGCCTCCTGCTATTCTGTGGTGGGTTATACATCAATGCAATTAACACCTTGGGAACTCCAGACTGAAGTACTCCTATTATGTAATCTCTTGCTTCTCCTGTTTTCTCTCTCCAGCTCCTCAAAAGCCATTGGTTTTTGATGAGAATTTCCATTCATTCACCGCCTCAGTTTCCTCTGTCTTTCCTCAGGATCTGATACCCAGTTGGAAAGATGGCATCTGTTATCATACCTGTGAGTTTGGTTTCTGAGAGATGTATAACGTCTGGTGCTGCCTCTTTGATTCTTTTGTGCCATTCCTCCAACTTGTTCGTTATTCCATCAGCGTTGGTGTACCAAACCGTCAGTTTGGTACACCAAACTGACGGTGGGGTACACAAGCCCCACCAAACTGTGGGGCTTATGAGAGTGCAGGACCTGGCAGGGTGCTGGGGGATTCTACTGCAGTATGTGGGAGGGTGGTTGTGAGTGTGGATTGTTGTTCGTATTTGGATAATATGCTTGGCTGATGGATTCTGAGGGTGGTTCTGTTGGTGTTTGTGCCTGTTGCTCTTCCCGGTTCTGAATGTTCTCTGCTCATTCTGCCCTTGTCTCCCTTTTTAGTCCCTTTCATTTCTGTGTCCTCTACCTCAGCTGCTGTCATTCTGTTCTTGTTCTGTCATGGTCTAGGAACACCCTCCTGTTTGTTGATGTTTCCTTCAACCATGTTTTGTCCTGTAGGATCCTGTTCCTGACCATTTCTGTCTTGAAAATTAGATTGACTGGCTGAGTTCTCTCCCTCGAGTACCCTCCTACTCTCTGGAAATTTATTATCTGTTATGTCCTCCTTGCCTATTTCTTTGATGATGTTTTCAATCTCTTGCATTTCTTTCTGACATCTTTCATTGTGTGTCCTCACTTCACACTCAAGCCCATGAATGAAGACTGACCTTTCCCTCTCCTCCTCCCACTCCCTTTTCCTGTGTCTCTAGGTCATGTTCGTACATAACCATTGTCTCTGGTCATTTCCTGTGACTCTTGGTCACCTGGTCGTGCCTCTGCTGTCTCTGTGCTTAAGATCTCGCTCTTTCATTCCTCAGCCTTGCTTGGCGGCCTGATAGGGCTTTAGCATAAATCTTGTCTCCTTCCTATCCAGTGGACCCCTCATTTAATAGGGGTGTACCTACTCCAGGTGCCATGTCCCCTATGGCCACTTGCCCTGGAACTCACTGCGGCCTGTGTGTGTTTGTGTGTGTGTGCATGTGTGTGTGCATGAGTGTGTGTGTGTGTGTGTGTGTGTGTGTGTGTGTGTGTGTGTGTGTGTGTGTGTGTGTGTATTCACCTATTTGTACTCATTTGTGATTGCAGGGGCCAATACATAGCTCCTGGGCCAGCTTATTCACTGATCACTACTAGGTCCTCTCTCTCCCTGCTCCATGAGCTTTATCATACCTCATCTTAATGCTATGTATGGTTCCTGCCTCCACGTCACTTGCCAAACTATTCCACTTCCTGACAACTCTATGACTAAAGAAATACTTCCTAACATCTCTCTGACTCATCTGAGTCTTCAATTTCCAATTGTGACCCCTTGTTCTTCTGACTAATCTCTGGAACATCCTGCCTCCGTCCACCTTGTCAACATCTCGCTGTATTTTGTATGTTGTTATCATGTTTTCCCTAACCCACCTGTCCTCCAGTGTTGTCAGGGCGATTTCCCTTAATCTTTCTTCATAGGACATTCCCCTTAGCTATGGAACTAGCCTTGTTGAAAAACTTTGCAAGTTCTCTAATTTCTTGACATGCTTGACTAGGCATGGATTCCTAACTGGTACTGCATACTCCATGATGGGCCTGATGTACACAGTATACAGAGTCTTAAATGATTCCTTCCTGAGGTATCGGAATGCTGTTCTTAGGTTTGCCAGTCGCCCACATGCTGCAGGTGTTATCTGGTTGATGTGTACCTCAGATGTTCTCGGTATTATACTCACCCCAAGATCTTTTTCCTTTAGTGAGATTTGCAATCTTTGGTCACCTAGCCTATACTTTGTCTGTGGTCTTCTTTGCCTTTCATCGATCTTCATGACTTTGCATTTGGCGGGGTTAAATTCAAGTAGCCAGTTTCTGGACCAAGGTCTCTTTGTAGTCCTGCTTGATTCTCATCCGAGTCTATTCCTTCTGTCATGTCTTTCACATATACCAAAAGCAGCACTGGCCCCAGGACTGACTCCTGTGCAACCGCACTTGTCACGGGCGCCCGCTCTCTCACCTTGTCACATACCATGATTCGTTGTTGCCTCCCTGTCAGGTATTCCTGATCCATTGCAGCTTTCTTCCTGTTATGCATGCCTGATCCTCTAGTATTTGCACTAGTCTCTTGTGAGGAATTGTGTTGAAGGCCTTCTTGCAGTCCAATCTACCCACTCCTCTCCATCATGTCTTCTGTTACCTTGTCATAAAACTCTAGTAGATTTGTGACACAGGATTTTCCTTCCCTGAATCCATTCTGGTTCTCATATATAAGCTTGTTCCTTTCCAGGTGCTCCACCACTCTCCTGATAATCTTCTTCATGATTTTGAATATTATACACGTCAGTGACACTGGTCTGTTATTTAGTGTCTCGTGTCTGTCTACTTTGTTAAAAATGTGGACTGCATTTCGAGTCTTCCATACCTTACGTAGTTGCCCACACAGCATCTCTGCTCCCTCTCTAAGAACCCTCAGAGAGATGTCAGGTCCCACCGCTTCTGAGGTATCAAGTTCATTTAGCAGCTTCTTTACCTCCTCCTTGGTTGTGTGTATTTCATCCAGCACTTGGCGGTATAACCCCTATTCTGACTTCCTAGAGTCCTTTCTGTCTCTACTGTAAATAAGTCCTTAAATCTCATGTTGAGCTCCTCAAATACTGATTGGCTGTTTCTTGAGATCTTCCCAGTTTTCTCAGCCTGATTACCTGATCCTTGACTGTTGTCTACCCCGTCATGTGGCTATACAACAGCTTTGGGTCAGACTTGACTTTCGATGCTATGTGGTTTTCGTACTGTCGCTGGCCCTCCCTCCTTAACTGTGCATACTCCTTTCTGGCTCTTCGACTAATCTCTTTATTTTCCTGTGTCCTTTGTCATCTGTACTTCATCCATTCTCTAGCATCTGTGTGTACTCACTTAATTGTACTCACACAGTTGTGGCTGCAGGGGGCGAGTCACAGCTCCTGGCCCCGCCTCTTCGATGGTCGCTACTGTGTGTATGTGTGTGTGTGTGTACTCACCTATTCGTTCTCACATATGTGTGAATTTATGGTCGATTCACAGCTCTTGGCCCAGACTTTTCACTCTCTCCCTGCTTCAAGAGCTTTATGGCACTTCTTTATATGTAATGACTCCTGCCTCCACTACATCACTCTCCAGATTGTTCCACATCCTGAAAACTCTATGACTGAAGAAATACTTGTCAACATCCCTGTGATTCATCTGAGTTTTCAACTTCTACTTGTGTTCCATTGTTGTTGTGTCCCATCTTTGAAGCATTCTGTCCCTCTGGTGGCCTGGTGGCTAACGCTCTCGCTTCACACGGCGAGGGCCTGGGTTCGATTCCCAGCCAGAGTAGAAACATTGGGCGTGTTTCTTTCCACCTGTTGTCTATGTTCCCCATCAGTAAAATGGGTACCTGGGTGTTAGTCGACTGGTGTGGGTCGCATCCTGGGACACTGACCTAATTTGTCCGACATGCGGAGCTTTCTATACAGTAGTATGTCATTGTTGTCAGCTAGGCCTGTATACCATGTACATGTACTTGTAGTAAATAAAGATATTATTATTATTCACTTTGTCGATTCCTCACATTATTTGATATGTCGTTAATATGTCCACCCTATCCCTCCTGTCCTCCAGTGTTGTGAGGTTGAGTTCCTTTAGGCTCTCCTTGTAGGATAAACCCCTCAGCTCCAGAACAAGTCTTGTTTTCTTGTTTATTGACCTGTTTGACCAGGAGTGGGGTTCTATGCTGGTTCTGCACATTCCAATATGGTCCTGACATACACGGTGTAGTGTCGTGAATGACTCCTTACTTAAATGTCGAAATGCTATTCTCATGTTTTCTTGGCACCCGTACGTTGCAGCAGTTATTTAGTTGATGTGTGCCTTAGGAGATGTGCTCAGTATGACGCTCACCCCAAGGTTCTTTTCCTTGAGTGACTTCTGCGGTCTTCTAGCTTCATAACTTTGAACTTCTGGGATTTAACTCCAGGAAGCATTAGATGGACCAGACCTGCAGCTTGTCCAGATGCCCTTGCATGCTTATCTTATTCTCGACCGCTTGTATTCTCCTCATTAACTTCACCTGAATCTATCCCTTCTGTCATGTCATTCACAAATGCAAGAAAAACCAAAGGGCCTAGGACTGACTCTTGTGGAACTCCACTTGACACATTCACCCACGCTAGCATCTCGTCTCATACCAACACGCGTTGTTCACTTCCCGTCAGATATTTCCTGATATATTGCAATATTATCCCTTCTATTCGTGTGTGCTCCTCTAGCTTTTCAACCAGTCTCTTGTGTGGTACTGTGTTGAAAGCCTTCTTACAGTCAACAAAGACGTAGTCTATCGATCCGCCTCTCTCCTGTCTTACTTCTGTTACCTTGTCATAGAACTCCAACTGGTTTGTGACGCAGGATTTACCTTCCCTGAAGTCATGCTGGTTGTCATGTATGAGCCCGTTCGTTACTAGGTGCTCTGCCACTCCTCTCCTGATAATCTTCTCCATGACTTTGCATACTATACATACCAATGACACTGGTCTGTAGTTTAGTGCTACATGTCTAGTTTCTTAAAAATTAGGACTACATTTGCTGTCTTCCACACCTCAGTCAGCTGACTTGTTTCAATAGATTTATTGAAGATTATAGAAGATTATTTATTGAAGAATATCTGCTTACTTTCTCAGGATCCATGGAGAGATAATATCTGGGCCCACCGACTTCGAGATATCTAGTTTTCCTAACAGTTTCTTCTCCTCGGTTGTGTGCAGTGTGTCCTGGACTTGCTGGTGTGTGTGTGTGTGTGTGTGTGTGTGTGTGTGTGTGTGTGTGTGTGTGTGTGTGTGTGTGTGTGTGTGTGTGTGTTTTACCTAATTGCAAGGGTCCAGTCATAGCTCCTGGCCTAGCGTCTTCACTGGTCGCTACTAGGCCCACTCTCTCACTGCTCCATGAGTTCTGTCATACCTCTTCTTAAAGCTATGTATGGATCCTGCCGTAACCGCATCACTCTCCAGACTATTCCATTTCTTGAAAACTCTATGGCTGAAGAAATACTTCCTTACATCCCTGTGACCCATCTGAGTCTTCAGTTTCCAATTATGATCACTTGTTGCTGTATCCCATCACTGGAACATCCTGCCTCTGTCCACATTATCAATTCCGCTTAGTATTTTTATGGCACTATCATGTCCCGCCTCTCTCTCCTGTCCTCCAGTAGAACATACTCCTTAGCCCCAGGACCAGTCTCGTTGCAAACTTTCGCACTTTCTCTAATTTCTTGATGTGCTTGATCAGATGCGAGTTCCAAACTGGTGCTGCATACTTCAGTATGGGCCTGATGTACACAGTGTACAGAGTCCTCAACAATTCAGTTATTGAGTTGTTGGAATGCTATTCTTATGTTTGCTAGTCGCCCATATGCTGCAGCAGTTATTTGGTTGATGTGCGCCTCAGGAGATGTACTCAGTATTATGCTCACCTCAAGCGGTTTGCAATCTTTGGCTTAGTCTTTGTCTGAAGTCTTCTTTGCCCTTCCCCGATCTTCATGACTTTGCACATGGTGGGGTTAAACTCTAGGAACCAGTTGCTGGACCAGGTTTGCAGCCTGTCCAAATCTCTTTGTAGTCCGGCCTGATCTTTGTCCAATTTAATTCTTCTCATTAACTGCACATCGTGGTTTTGCGCTCGTCACAGGCGTCCCGTCCCGTCTGACACCTCATCAGGTACTATGGCTCGCTGTTGCCTTGCTGTCAGGTATTCTCTGATCCATTGCGCCTTCCATGTTATACCTGCCTGGTCCTCCAACTTTTGCTCTAATTTCTTAAGTGGAACTGTGTCAAAAGCCTTCTTACAGTCCGAGAAAATGCAATCTTCCCACCTTACCATTGTCACTAGATCACTTAGTAGCCTCTTCGCGTCGTTCTGGGTTGTGTTTATTGTGTCCAGCACTTGGTGTATCCCTCCTCTCTGGCTCTCTGGAGTCCTTTCTGTATCAACTGTAAATACTTTTTTAAATCTCTTGTTCAGCTCTTCAAATATTTTTCTGTCATTTCTTGTGATCTCCCCTCCTCCTCCTTCAGCCTGAATACTTGGTCTTTGACAGTTATTTCCCTACTGATGTGACTGTACAACAGCTTTGGATAAGACTTGGCTTTCGCTGCTTTGTCATTTTCGTATTGACACTGGGCCTCCCTAAATATCTCTCCATATTTTGTATATGGCTGTTCGACTAATCTCCTTATTTTCCTGGGTCCTTTGTCTTCTGTACGTCTTTCATTCCTTAGCGCACATCGTTTTGTCCTCTCTACACCTTTGGGTAACCAAGGGCTCCTCCTGACCTACTTATTATTTCTGTTGCCTTTGGGTACAAACCTTTGGGTACAAGCTTCCTTGCATATTATTGTCACATTCTTCATCAATAATTTACTGATTTTCTTGTCAATTCTCTTTCTGACTGACCCTCAAGTAGGAAGTTCCTCATGCCTGTGTAGTCACCTCTTATGCAGTTCGGCTTCATTCATCCTGCCCTTCCTGCTTCCCTCTCCACTTGCAACTCGACTGTGTATTTAAACCTCACGACCACATGATCACAAGCTCCAAGCGGCCTTTCATATGTGATGTCCACAATGTCTGAACTACTCAAGGTGAATACACTTCCAGTCTTGCTGGATTGTCCTCTCCTCTCTCTCTGTCAGTGTCCCTAACGTGTTGACGCATGAGGTTTTCCAGTACCACCTCCATCATTTTAGCCCTCCACATTTTCTGAGCCCCAGTGTGGCTCCAGGTTTCCCCAGTCAATTTCCTTGTGGTTGAAATCACCCACAACCGGTAGCTTTGCCCTACTCACATGGGCCCTTCTTGCCACTTCAGCAAGTGTATCGACCATGTCTCCGTTACTAGTCTAATTCATAATAGCAACCCTTCCTGTCTGAAGTGTTGTTATTATGTAGCCCCTTGCTTCTAATGTGTCTCCCCTTGTCATCTCTTCAAAACTTCATTGGTGTTGAAGAGTTGTACAACTCCTCCACCCCCTCAGTTCCCTCTGTCTTTCCTCAAGATCTGATATCCAGTTGGAAAGATGGTGCTTCTTATCATTCCTGTGAGCTTGGTTTCCATGTGAGCTATGATGTCTGGTGATGCCTCTGTGATTCTTTTGTGCCACTCCTCCAACTTATTCGATGTTCCATCAGCAATGGTGTACAAAATCTTCAGTTTCCTCTCCAGCACTATATTCTGTGGGGTTTGTGAGGGCTGTAGAAGTGGGAGACCTGGCAGGGTGCTGTGGGGTTCTACTGCATAGAGTGGGGTGGGGGCAATGAGTGCTCTCTTCGTCTTTTTGTTCTTTCTCTGTTTCTGTCGTTCTGTGCTCGTTCTGTCGCAATCTAGGAACACCCTCCGGTATGTTATTGATTCCTTTAGCCATGATTTCTACTGCAGGATCCTGTTCTGCTCTGTTTCTGTATTGAAAATCACTCTGATTGGCTGAATTCTTCCCCTCGAGTATCTCTCTATTCTCTGAAAATTTATCAGCTCAGTAATGTCCTCCTCTCCTGTTTGATATATTTTCAGTCTCTTTTTTTTTCTCTGCAGTCTTGCATCGTATGTTCTCCATTTGCTCTTCTGAAATCCTGTATGGAGACTGACTACTCCCTCTCCTCCTCTCATTGCTTTTTTCCTCTTCATCTATTGGTCCTATTTGCACATAGCTATTGAATCCCTTATTATTTCCGGTGTCTCCTAGTGGCCTCTGCGCCTGTGCATTGGACTTGTCACTTACTGTGTATGCACGCATGTGTGTATATGTGTACTCACCTAATTGTGATTGCAGAGGTCGAATCATAGCTCCCAGTCCCATCTCAATGCTGGTCGATACTAGGTCCACTCTCTCCCTGCTCCATGAGCTTAATTGCATTTCTTCTTAAAGTTATGCATAGATTCTGCCTCCCTTACATGATTCTCCCGATTGTTCCACTTCCTGACAACTCTATGACTGAAGAAATGCTTCTTAACATCGCTGTGACTCATCTGAGTCTTCAACTTCCAATTGTGACCTTGTTGCTGTATCCCATCTCTGAAACATACTGTCCCGATCCACCTTGTGAATTCGTCTCAGTATTTTATATGCCGTTATCATGCACTTCCCTATCCGGAAGTAGTCTTGTTACAATTCTTTGCATTTTCTCTAACTTCTTGATGTGCTTGACCAGGTTTGGTTTTCATACTCGTGCGGTATACTCCAGTATGTGCCTGACGAACATTATGCAGAGAGTCTTGACCTATTCCTTATTAAGGTGTCGAAACGTTATTCTTAGGTTTGCCATGCGCCCATATGCTGCAGCAGTTATTTGGTTGATGTGCTCCTCAAAAGGTGTGCTCGGTATTATACTTACCTGAAGATCCTTTTACTTGAATGAGGTTTGCGGTCTTTAGCCCACTAGCCTGGACTCTGCAGTCGTCCTAGTCCTTCCCAAATGATCCTGACTTGTCACTTGGTGAGGTTAAACTCTAGGAGCCATTTGCTGGCTTGCAGCCTGTCCAGATCCCTTATAGTCCTATCTGATCCTCTGTGTGGGTGTGTGGGTGTGTGTGTGGGTGTACTCACCTATTTGTGGTTGCAGGGGTCGAGTCCTAGCTCCTGGTCCCACCTCTTCATTGGTTGCTACTGGGTCCTCTCTCTTCCTGCTCCATGAGCTTTATCAAACCTCGTCTTAAAACTATGTATGGTTCCCGCCTCCACTACGTCACTTTTTAGGCTATTCCACTGCCTGACAACTCTATGACTGAAGAAATACTTCCTAACATCCCTTTGACTCATTTGAGTCTTCAACTTCCAATTGTGACCTCGTGTTTCTGTGTCCCCTCCCTGGAATATCCTGTCTTTGTCCACCTTGTCTATTCCGCGCCGTATTTTATATGTCGTTATCATGTCTCCCCTGACCCTCCTGTCCTCCAGTGTCGTCAGGCCGATTTCCCTAATCCTTTCTTCATAGGACATTCCCCTTAGCTCTGGAACTAACCTTGTCGCAAACCTTTGCACTTTCTATAATTTCTTGACGTGCTTGATCAAGTGCGGGTTCCAAACAGGTGCTGCATACTCCAGTATGGGCCTGACGTACACGGTGTACAGTGTCTTGAACGATTCCTTACTAAGTTATCGGAACGCTGTTCTCAGGTTTGCCAGGCGCCCATATGCCGCAGCAGTTATCTGGTTGATGTGTGCTTCCGGAAAAATGCTCGGTGTTATAGTCACCCTAAGATCTTTCTCTTTGAGCGAGGTTTGAAGTCTTTGGCCACCTAGCCTATACTCCGTCAGCGGTCTTCTGTGCCCTTCCCCGATCTTCATGACTTTGCATTTGGCGGGGTTAAATTCAAGAAGCCAGTTGCTGGACCAAGTGTCCAGTCTGTCCAGGTCTCTTTGAAGTCCTGCCTGATCCTCATCTGATTTAATTCTCCTCATTAACTTCACATCATCTGCGAACAGGGACACCTCTGAGTCTATCCCTTCCATCATGTCGTTCACATATACCAAAAATAGCACTGGTCCTAGGACCGACCCCTGTGGGACCCCACTCGTCACGGGTGCCCACTGTGATACCCCATCACGTACCATGACTCGTTGTTGCCTCCCTGTCAGGTATTCTCTGATCCATTGCAGTGCCCTTCCTGTTGTATGCGCCTGATCCTCTAGCTTCTGCACTAATCTCTTGTGAGGAACTGTGTCAAAGGCCTTCTTGCAGTCCAAGAAGATGCAATCAACCCACCCCTCTCTCTCGTGTCTTACTTCTGTTACTTTATCATAAAACTCCAGAAGGTTTGTGACACAGGATTTGCCTTCCATGAATCCGTGCTGGTTGGCGTTTATACTCTTGTTCTGTTCCAGGTGCTCCACCACTCTCCTCCTGATAATCTTCTCCATAACTTTGCATATTATACACGTCATTGACACAGGTCTATAGTTTAGTGCCTCTTTTCTGTCTCCTTTTTTAAAAATGGGAACTACATTTGCTGTCTTCCATACGTCAGGTAGTTGCCCAGTTTCCAGGGATGTGTTGAAGATTGTGGTAAGTGGCACACACAGCATATCCGCTCCCTCTCTAAGGACCCACGGGGAGATGTTGTCCGGTCCCATTGCCTTTGAGGTATCGATGTCCCTTAGCAGCTTCTTCACCTCTTCCTCATTTGTATGTATGTCATCCAACACTTGTTGGTATATTCCTTGCTGGTGTCCCCCTCTGTTCTGTCCCCCCAGAGGCCTTCCTGTCTCCACTGTAAATACTTACTTAAATCTCATATTGAGCTCCTCACATACTTCATGATCGTTTCTTGTGAGTTCTCCACCTTCTTTCCTCAGTCTTATCACCTGGTATTTGACTGTTGTCTTCCTCCTAATGTGGATATACAGCAGTTTCGGGTCAGACTTGACTTTCGATGCTGTGTCGTTCTCGTACTGTCGCTGGGCCTCCCTCCTTATCTGTGCGTACTCGTTTCTGGCTCTTCTACTAATCTCCTTATTTTCCTGAGTCCTTTGCCTCCTGTACCTTTTCCATTCTCTGGTGCACTTAGTTTTTGCCTCCCTACACCTTCGGGTAAACCAAGGACTCACTTTGTTCTTCCTATTATTTCTATTTCCCTTGGGAACAAACCTTTCCTCTGCCTCCTTGCACTTTGTTGTTATATATTCCATCATCTCGTTTCCTGATTTTCCTACCAGTTCTCTGTCCCACTGAACCTCCTGCAGGAAGTTCCTCATACCTGTGTAGTCACCCATTTTGTAGTTTGGCTTTTCCCATTCAATTTCTGTTACCTTCTCCAATTGTAGCTCTACTATATAATCAAAACTCAGAACCACGTGATCGCTCGCTCCAAGGGGCCTCTCGTAATTGATGTCCTCAATGTCTGAACTGGCTTGCTGGCTCATCCTCCCCTCTCTCTCTGGTAGTGTCCCTGACATGTTGATACATGAGGTTTTCAAGTACCACATCCATCATCTTGGCTCTCCATGTCTCGGGACCCCCATGTGGCTCCAGGTTTTCCCAGTCGATCTCCCTGTGTGTGTGTGTGTGTGTGTGTGTGTGTGTGTGTGTGTGTGTGTGTGTGTGTGTGTGTGTGTGTGTGTGTGTGTGTGTGTGATGCGCAAAAACAAGTGTTATTAAGTATACCTCCAGTATACTTAGTATACCTCCAGTCTACTTAATTGCGTTGCATATGATAAGTTGCCTCCAAAATGTTTATTCACTCTCCATATTTTAAGTGACGTCCTTAGGCTCTGACTACCAAGATGTTAAGTGAAGTTCTAAATACTAAATGAATTGCTATTCAGTGAATTTGTTTTCATGCCTCTTCGAACAGCATACCCAGGATGTTGGCAAGTATTAGCAGGAGCAAGAAGTTCGTTGTAATATAGGTCGCTGTCAGCATCTCAATCTTCAAAATTCTGTAGCTGGCCAGGAAGAAGCCGACAATGATGCAATATACTGTATCACCAACGATGGAACCATCAGTGTCAGAGGAAATCCCAAGTAGGTGCTCAGGAGACGGTGGCAAGCTTTCACTTGCAGCAGTCTATTGTGTGTCTCTTGAAGGATCTGTGAATGTTCACGTTAGGTCGAGGATGACTTACCCAAGAACCTGCTGGCCACTTGCCCAAGAACCTGCTGGCCATTTGCCCAAGAACCTGCTGGCCATTTGCCTAAGAACCTGCTGGCCACTTGCCCAAGAGCCTGCTGGCCACTTGCCCAAGAACCTGCTGGCCATTGGTTTACGATACTTAATAGCATGACACTCTTCTATTATTTCTTCGTTCCGAGCTGTGATTAGTTTTGCAGAGGTTGTCTGTGACAAAGATAACTTTATGGTTCCATATACAACATTAGCGAGGAGAATTATCAGGAAGTAGAAATTTAGAGTGAAGGAATTTATGATCCAATTCGGTAGAATAATGTATACTATAATAAAATCATATACATTTGGCCTATAAATATAAGAATGAATTCGAATAAATGAGTATAAACTGCTTCCAGAAATCCAAATAATTAAAATTATTGAAATAATATCGTGAAGACGTTTTCTTGGCATTGTTTGAACATTGACATAAAGCCCTTGAATTTTGTTCATCACATTCAGCGTTACTCTGCTATTGTTCAAATAGTAAGTAATTGTAACTACAATGACTTCCGTTCTGATAGTTACTCTTGTCATTAGAGCAAAATGTTCAATAATTGAAGCCCCTGTATAACTCCTGTTATTGGTTACGTAATAGATAACGATAACCATGTAAGAGATAACACTGAATTTTACCTAGACTATAGCCTTGATCATCTGTTCTCCTCGAAGTACCTGCCATGTCTTGGAGGAGTCGGATGCTTCTTAGAGACCCCTCGGATGGCCGGCTCTTCATCTTGTAACTTTTTGCAAAGTAAAACCTCCGTTGGCATCTAAACTTTGGACTCCATAAGACGGACTGGAAATCCTCCTAATAATTTGAGTAAAAATTTTGAGAATTTCAGTTGCCGGTTCCTGAAGCTCATGATGTTCAGGTTGCCAGGTTAGTATTAATTTTTAATAGGTGACTCATATGAGTAAATGACTTTCAGTGTATTTGATCTTATCTACTAGTATGAAGGAAACAAAAGAGTGAACTGAGGTTGTCGTATCACTCCCTGAACAACTGCTAACAAGAATAGTTGTATTTGGGAGAGCAGAAGGCTCTCCCCCTCCGCTGCTGGGTCGATGCCTAGGTAAACATTCCATCATTTATATGACAAACAAAGTTTGTATTCAGCATCATCTCGTCTTGCGTGTTGATCAACTAGAGCAAATTTGCATTTATGACACAGTACACTTGATAATTCTAACAAAAAAAAAAACGAAACATTTACCTTGAAACATGCCACAGGACATTCACAATAACAACTTTGCGCTTAGACATGTACTTATCTTATGTCTTGGAGCAGATAGGATGCTAGTACAATAAGTACTTGTACTTATCTGAAGCCTTAAAACAAGTAGGAAGCTAGGACATGCACTTATCCGAAGCCTTAGAGCAGGTAGGATGATAGGACATGCAATTATCTGAAGTCAAAGCAGGTAGGATGCTAGGACATGCAATTATCTGAAGTCAAAGCAGGTAGGATGCTAGGACATGCAATTATCTGAAGTCAAAGCAGGTAGGATGCTAGGACATGCAATTATCTGAAGTCAAAGCAGGTAGGATGCTAGGACATGCAATTATCTGAAGTCAGAGCAGGTAGGATGCTAGGACATGCAATTATCTGAAGTCAGAGCAGGTAGGATGCTAGGACATGCAATTATCTGAAGTCAAAGCAGGTAGGATGCTAGGACATGCAATTATCTGAAGTCAAAGCAGGTAGGATGCTAGGACATGCAATTATCTGAAGTCAGAGCAGGTAGGATGCTAGGACATGCAATTATCTGAAGTCAGAGCAGGTAGGATGCTAGGACATGCAATTATCTGAAGTTAAAGCAGGTAGGTTACTAGGACGTGTACTTGATACCTGTGAAACATTAAGTCCTGGACTTTCATCATGGTGGTAGGACGTAACGGGGTAGTGAACCAGAACGAGGAATGGTGAAGGAACATTATTAACGAACATCGAGAAATCATAACTAACCATTATTCTTCTTATATTAAATCAGTTCACGTCACACGAGGTTCCTTGACGCCGGTGATGGCATCTCTGTATCAAGAAACTCCACCTCATTTTCCCTCTCTTGGTTCCAACCTAATTTACAATTCCTCTATGAGCTGAGGGTCTCTAGATAAGATAAGATTTTCTTCGCATTTTTAACTCCGGAGGGTTAGCCATCCAGGATAACCCAAGAAAGTCAGTGCGTCATCGAGGACTGTCTAACTTATTTCCATTGTGGTCCTTAATCTTGTCCCCCAGGATGCGACCCACACCAGTCGACTAACACTCAGGTACTTATTTGCTGCTAGGTGAGCAGGACAACAGGTGTAAGGAAACGCGTCGAAATGCTTCCACACCGCCAGGAATCGAACCCGGGCCCTCCGTGTGTGAAGCGGGAGCTTCACCCACCAGGCCACCGAACATGTAATGATAAAAAAGTTCATCAAAGCTTCCATCCATTTTATTCAAAACATTGCCGTTTTAAAGAAGTAATTTTTGTAAATATTATCGCCCGTTTGAAAATTGTTAAGCATATATATATATATATATATATATATATATATATATATATATATATGGGCAGTGGTTGCAAGCCTCACTTCCGGTCAGGCTTGGGGGGCTGGGACTACGCAGATCCTCCCAGATTGCTCTACCGGCTTTCCTATCCTATTCCATAGCATCAAATGAGTTAATAAGGCAAATTCTTCCTGAAAACCTCAGTGACTCAGCAGGAATACAGGACCCTAACTATGCCAGTGCCATCGCTGAATGGGGGACTCTTGCTGCTCTAGCACCAAACACTAGTGCAGCCCTGGCTCACAAACAGTCAAGCTGGGATGGCCCAATCGCTGAAAAGGTGCTTTCCAACATGCTCAGGGCTGCAACATCAGACAGGGAGACTGCCCGTCTCCAGGCTGTGAGCGCACCTCACTCCGGGGACTTCCTCCAAACAGTTCCCATATTGTCAATGGGAACGTGTCTCGACCCTAAGACCTTCCATATTGCAGTGGCTCTGCGCCTTGCTGGCCCAATTCACATGGAATATACGTGTATTTGCAGCGAAGCACAAGCCGACCAATATGGTCTATATGGTCTTAACTGTTCCAAAACCAAGGGCTGGCATGCAAGACACAATGAGGTCAACGACATCATAAAAAGAACCCTTGCTACAGCTGGATGCCCAGCTGAGAGGGAGCCACGATCATTAGCAGCCAACAATACCCACAACCCAGCAAACCGCCCCAACTGGATCACCATCTATCCCTGGAAGAATGGCATGCTCTTTAGCATGGGACCATACCTGTGTGTCCACACTGGCTGACACTTATATCCGTCACAGTGTCGGGCGACAGGGACATAAGCCAACAGTATCAATTTGTCCCAGTGGGATCAGAGACCTTGGGATCATGGGGAAAAAATTCCACACGTTTCCTTAAAGAATTGAGTTCCAGACACCACCAGAGACCCAAGAGCAGCCGCTTTCATATTCCAGCGCCTCAGCGTGGCCATCCAGAAGGGAAATGCTTGCTGCATACTTAGCTTGTGTCTGGCTTCGGAGGAGCTGGAGGAAATCCATAATCTTTAACATTCTGCACCATTGTACTCATTTTTGTGTTTCCTGTAAATGTATTCTGTCTATTAATAAATTTTCCCATAGAATATAAAATATAGGTGGTGGTAGATGAAGAAAATATTCAAACAGCTCCGGGAAGAACCTTGAGTTTTCTCTGAGGTACATCTATTGTCTTCTCTGAGGATGAGAGTACCCAGTCCAGTTATAGAGGTGGTACCTCCCTATATTTAATATATATATATATATATATATATATATATATATATATATATATATATATATATATATATATATATATATATATATATATATATATATATACAAGAGAAGCCACGGGGGGAAGGGGATGGAAATCTTTAGCTCAAGTACTTTCACAGTTCTCAGTGCGTCATCAGGAGCAGAATAATGTTGCAAGGGCAGCAACAGGAGAAATAGTGTAATTATTTTCAGATTATGGAAGTGCTGTGGCACCAGTCTCTGAGGTCAGAGGCTGGTGCCACCGCACTACATTATATTATATTATACATATATGGTCAATAAGGAAGACAACGGATTACTCACAGCCATTCCCTGTTTTTGAGCACTGTATTTTCCCTCAAACTCAAACTTGGAATCAACTGCACACAACTTAATCAATTCAATAATGGCAAAGAGAACTCATCTAATTCTTCTTCCAAATAAGATAACACGTCGGGAACAGTGACTCTCGTGAACAACGCAGCGACATCAAAACTAGCAAGTGTAAAATCGTTAGATATGTTGACATTTTGCAATTTGTCAATTAGATCAATACTGTTTTTTAAGTGGGCTTCAGAAATATTACCAAGCAAAGGAGTTAATATTTTTACCAACCATTTTGACAATGCATTTGACGCCGATCCAACAAAACTAATATTGGGTCTGGCTGCAAAACCGGGCTTGTGGGTTGTTTTAATCAAACCGTACATGTAAGGGAGTCTCTGTGTATGCTGATGCTGAGAGTTTATTAATGATATTACTATTCTAGACTGGTGGTAACATATAGTCTTGATGACTGCATATTTCGGCTTCTGGCACCATCTTCCGCAGAGATACATAAGAGAATTATTTTTGTTATTGACGTGTGGTTACCAGACATTAGATCTCACATTAAAGTTGTATAATATCAGAGAAGAATCGTTTAATCACCAGTGACAGCAATTTATACACTACATGTTTAAATTCATGTCACTACCATTTGCTCATTGACCTCCCATACATTTATAAAGCTTAATTACCTCAGTCAGCATCATGGTGGGGATGTTGGCAAGTACCATCAAAGGTAGAATGTCCATAACAGCATAGGCCATATTCATCGCTATTCCATCACTTATGTCGCCGGCCAAGAAGAAGCAGGACATGATGCTATTCATCACCAGAGTCAGTATCATCAGTGTCAGGGAGAACCCCAGGTAGGTGTTCAGGAGGCGGTGGAAAGCGTTCACTTGCAGCAGTCTAGTTTGTGTCTCTTGAAATATCTGTGAATGATCACTTAAGGTCGAGGATGACTTGGCCACTTTGTCTCTTGGTCGGCTGCGGTCGTTCACGGGAAACTCTTCAAAGGTTTCTAAGTAAAAGACTGCATAAGCTTCTTCGTTTCGAGCTGTGACCAGCTTAGCAGAAATTGTCTGTGACAACGATATCTTGATAGTTCCATATACAGCAGACATCAAACAAATAATCCGGTAGTAGAAATTCATGATTAAGGAATTTGTCAACCAATATAAGATAAAATTGTATGTACTAAAAAATTCATAGAGGTTTAGCCTACAAATTAAGTTACTGATTGCATTAATGAGTATGTATAAACCACTACCAAAAATCAAAATTGTAAGAAATGTGAATATAATATCGTGGTAGCCTTTCCTCGTCAGTGTTTGGGCGTGTACAGGAAGTTCTTGGAGGTTGTTCATCACCTCCAGAGCCAGTCTGCTATTGCTCCAAAAGTAAATAATCATGACTACATTGACTATTGTTGCGACACTGTTGCTTGTTATTATACCCACATAGGAAGTACCTGAAGTTTTCATGTTATCTTGAAGGTGGAATACGTAGTAGACAAAGCTGGCAATGTATGGGATAACACTGAATATCACACAGTAAGACCACAGCCTCCACCATCTGCTCTCCTCGAAGTAGCTTCCTTGTCTGAGAGAGGTCGAGTGCTTCCCGGAGTCTGCTCGGAGGCCAAGCTCTTCATCTTGGAGCTTTTTGCGAACAAAAACCTCTTGGGGTGTCTGATTTTTGATCACCAGATAGCAGAAAGGAAAACCTCCTAATAACCTGAGCAAAAATATTGAGAATTTCAGTTGCAGGTTCCCAAAGTTCATGATGTTCAAGACACCACGACAGTATTTATGTTAGAAAACTAGTAGGAGTTGAATACTTTCAATGAATTTGATCTTGTCCAGTAATATTTATGGAGCAAGAGTGGAAAGTGAGGTTGTCGTATCCTCTCTGTGCTACAACTGCTTACAAAATCTATATTATAGGTGAGACCAGAAGGTCCCGCCCTTCCACTACTGAATCGATACCCAGAGTAAACATCTCGGGCAAAGTTTACTTTCTGAATACTATAAAGTTAGCGCCATTTCAATATTGTTGAGGTCGATATTGAAAATATGTAGGTAACGAAAGAAACAAAACCATTTCCTGAATGACATTAATTAGAAGCAATATTTTCGTAATTACAACAGCAGGGGATGCACTGATAGCTGGGTGATTTGAAGAAGAACCTGGATCCATGCCCTCCTTCAGTTAGTGCTCCTTGTTACAGTCTTCCTTCACCTGACCTACCGGGGAATGATAGGCCAGGTGGTCTGTGGTCTTCTTGGTCTTTGTGGTGGGAACTGACCTCGGGAAAACTGCCCTCCAAGTCCAATAGAGCCTGGAAATTGATTTCCAAGGAACCTTCCTCCAGATCCACCTGAACCTTGAAACTGACTTCCGGGAAACTGACTTATTGGTCTACCAGAGCCTGGAAAATTATTTGCAGGGAACTGCCTCCTAAATCCACCTGAGCCTGGAAACTGGCTTCCAGGACACTGGTTTCCAGAACCTGGAATTTGTCCAGAAGGCCAGCCAGAGCCAGGTAACTGTCCAACATACCTACCGGATCCTGGAAACTATCCAGTAAATTCATCAGAGCTTGAAAACTGTCGAACTGATTCAGCATCACCTGAAGCCTGTCCCGTAGAGCTGCCAGAGCCTGCAGCAGCAGCAGCAGCAGGTTTCTCGAAACCTGACGTGGTTCCAAGTTCTGCCTGTTCCAACAATGCTTGTAACTCCTGCAAGAAAAATAATAACCCATGTCAAGGAAAGCTTTCATTGGCGCGTTTTAAAATTATTATTATTATTATTATTATTATTATTATTATTATTATTATTATAATTATTATTATTATTATTATTATCATCATCATCATTATTATTATTTTTTAATATTTTTATTATTATTATTATTATTATTATTATTATTATTATTATTATTATTATTATTATTATTATTATTATCATTATTATTTTATTATTAATTTCAGAGACGCCCAGCACCATCTGAGGAAGGAGACGCAATCAGGTTTGATCCACAGAAAGGGAGAAATAATTCCTGTCCCTTGAGTCAGTAGTCCTGCGCTACCTTCACCTTCAAGGGCCTTGAGTCAGTAGTCCTCCACTACCTTCACCTTCAAGGGCCTTGAGTCAGTAGTCCTCCACTACCTTCACCTTCAAGGGCCTTGAGTCAGTAGTCCTCCACTGCCTTCACCGTCAAGAGCATTGAGTCAGTAGTCCTCCACTACCTTCACCTTCAAGGGCCTTGAGTCAGTAGTCCTGCACTACCTTCACCTTCAAGAGCATTGAGTCAGTAGTCCTCCACTACCTTCACCTTCAAGGGCCTTGAGTCAGTAGTCCTCCACTACTTTCACCTTCAAGGGCAATGAGTTAGTAGTCCTGCACTACCTTCACTTTCAAGGGTATTGAGTCAGTAGTCCTGCACTACCTTCACCTTCAAGGGCCATGAGTCAGTAGTCCTGCACTACCTTCACCTTCAATGACCTTGAGTCAGTAGTCCTACACTACCTTCACCTTCAAGGGCCTTGAGTCAGTAGTCCTCCACTACCTTCACCTTCAAGGGCCTTGAGTCAGTAGTCCTCCACTACCTTCACCTTCAAGGGCCTTGAGTCAGTAGTCCTCCACTGCCTTCACCTTCAAGGGCCTTGAGTCAGTAGTCCTCCACTGCCTTCACCTTCAAGGGCCTTGAGTCAGTAGTCCTGCACTACCTTCACCTTCAATGACCTTGAGTCAGTAGTCCTACACTACCTTCACCTTCAAGGGCCTTGAGTCAGTAGTCCTCCACTACCTTCACCTTCAAGGGCCTTGAGTCAGTAGTCCTCCACTGCCTTCACCTTCAAGGGCCTTGAGTTAGTAGTCCTCCACTGCCTTCACCTTCAAGGGCCTTGAGTCAGTAGTCCTGCACTACCTTCACCTTCAATGACCTTGAGTCAGTAATCCTCCACTACCTTCACCTTCAAAGGCCTTGAGTCAGTAGTCCTCCACTACCTTCACCTTCAAGGGCCTTGAGTCAGTAGTCCTCCACTACCTTCACCTTCAAGGGCCTTGAGTCAGTAGTCCTGCACTACATTCACCTTCAATGACCTTGAGTCAGTAGTCCTCCACTACCTTCACCTTCAAGGGCCTTGAGTCAGTAGTCCTCCACTACTTTCACCTTCAAGGGCATTGAGTTAGTAGTCCTGCACTACCTTCACTTTCAAGGGTATTGAGTCAGTAGTCCTGCACTACCTTAACCTTCAAGGGCCATGAGTCAGTAGTCCTGCACTACCTTCACCTTCAATGACCTTGAGTCAGTAGTCCTACACTACCTTCACCTTCAAGGGCCTTGAGTCAGTAGTCCTCCACTACCTTCACCTTCAAGGGCCTTGAGTCAGTAGTCCTCCACTACCTTCACCTTCAAGGGCCTTGAGTCAGTAGTCCTCCACTGCCTTCACCTTCAAGGGCCTTGAGTCAGTAGTCCTCCACTGCATTCACCTTCAAGGGCCTTGAGTCAGTAGTCCTGCACTACCTTCACCTTCAATGACCTTGAGTCAGTAGTCCTACACTACCTTCACCTTCAATGACCTTGAGTCAGTAGTCCTACACTACCTTCACCTTCAAGGGCCTTGAGTCAGTAGTCCTCCACTACCTTCACCTTCAAGGGCCTTGAGTCAGTAGTCCTCCACTGCCTTCACCTTCAAGGGCCTTGAGTTAGTAGTCCTCCACTGCCTTCACCTTCAAGGGCCTTGAGTCAGTAGTCCTGCACTACCTTCACCTTCAATGACCTTGAGTCAGTAATCCTCCACTACCTTCACCTTCAAAGGCCTTGAGTCAGTAGTCCTCCACTACCTTCACCTTCAAGGGCCTTGAGTCAGTAGTCCTCCACTACCTTCACCTTCAAGGGCCTTGAGTCAGTAGTCCTGCACTACATTCACCTTCAATGACCTTGAGTCAGTAGTCCTCCACTACCTTCACCTTCAAGGGCCTTGAGTCAGTAGTCATCCACTACCTTCACCTTCAAGGGCCTTGAGTCAGTAGTCCTCCACTACCTTCACCTTTAAGGGCCTTGAGTCAGTAGTCCTGCACTACCTTCACCTTCAATGACCTTGAGTCAGTAGTCCTGCACTACCTTCACCTTCAAGGGCCTTGAGTCAGTAGTCCTCCACTACCTTCACCTTCAAGGGCCTTGAGTCAGTAATCCTCCACTACCTTCACCTTCAAGGGCCTTGAGTCAGTTGTCCTGCACTACCTTCACCTTCAATGACCTTGAGTCAGTAGTCCTCCACTACCTTCACCTTCAATGACCTTGAGTCAGTAGTCCTCCACTACCTTCACCTTCAAGGGCCTTGAGTCAGTAGTCCTCCACTACCTTCACCTTCAAGGGCCTTGAGTCAGTAGTCCTCCACTACCTTCACCTTCAAGGGCCTTGAGTCAGTAGTCCTCCACTACCTTCACCTTCAAGGGCCTTGAGTCAGTAGTCCTGCACTACCTTCACCTTCAATGACCTTGAGTCAGTAGTCCTGCACTACCTTCACCTTCAAGGGCCTTGAGTCAGTAGTCCTCCACTGCCTTCACCTTCAAGGGCCTTGAGTCAGTAGTCCTGCACTACCTTCACCTTCAAGGGCCTTGAGTCAGTAGTCCTCCACTGCCTTCACCTAGCTAGCTAACACAACAGTCTATACTGTTGTGCTAGCTAACACAACAGTCTATACTGTTGTGCTAGCTAACGCAACAGTCTATAATTACGCAGGTAAACAAGTGTCAAACATATCAGGTATCAGGTTAATAACAAACGTTATTAACCTGATACAGTTAATGTTTGTTACCGTCATCGGCCTCAACACAGGTGTCACCAGAGGCTCATATTTGGTCGTCAATGGAGTTCATGACTCACCTGGAGAGTCAGTCCAGAGGTGAGTGCGCCACACAACGGCACCAACGCTACCACCCTCCACAATATCATCTTACCAAGTCTGCAACAAAATTGAAGATGAGTGGTTATTGTTGTTGATACTGTTATTCTTGTTACTGTTAATATTTGAACTCTTACTGTTACCATTGCTGTTGTTGCAGTGTCCATGGTGTCCAACAACACTCCCATAGCATAGACACGTCGACCGTGTCCATGGTGTGCAACAACACTCCCATAGCATAGACACGTCGACCGTGTCCATGGTGTCCAACAACACTCCCATAGCATAGACACGTCGACCGTGTCCATGGTGTGCAACAACACTCCCATAGCATAGACACGTCGACCGTGTCCATGGTGTGCAACAACACTCCCATAGCATAGACACGTCGACCGTGTCCATGGTGTGCAACAACACTCCCATAGCATAGACACGTCGACCGTGTCCATCGACCGTGTCCATATTGGTGTGTCCATGATGTCCAACAACACTCCCACAGCATAGACACAACACTCCCATAGCATAGACACGTCGACCGTGTCCATGGTGTGTCCCATAGCATAGACACAACACCCCCCTAGCATAGACACGTCGACCGTGTCCATGGTGTGCAACAACACTCCCATAGCATAGACACGTCGACCGTGTCCATGGTGTGCAACAACACTCCCATAGCATAGACACGTCGACCGTGTCCATGGTGTGCAACAACACTCCCATAGCATACCGTGTCCATGGTGTGCAACAACACTCCCATAGCATAGACACGTCGACCGTGTCCATGGTGTCCAACAACACTCCCATAGCATAGACACGTCGACCGTGTCCATGGTGTCCAACAACACTCCCATAGCATAGACACGTCGACCGTGTCCATGGTGTCCAACAACACTCCCATAGCATAGACACGTCGACCGTGTCCATGGTGTCCAACAACACTCCCATAGCATAGACACGTCGACCGTGTCCATGGTGTCCAACAACACTCCCATAGCATAGACACGTCGACCGTGTCCATGGTGTCCAACAACACTCCCATAGCATAGACACGTCGACCGTGTCCATGGTGTCCAACAACACTCCCATAGCATAGACACGTCGACCGTAAACATTAAAATTAAAGTACGTACATAGATTAGTCATTCTGACAGCTTGCCTCTAGTGTCATGACAGTGCGAATGGTTGTTATTAATTCTGACAGCTTTCCTCTAGTGTCATGACAGTGGGAATGGTTATTAATTCTGACAGCTTGCCTCTAGTGTCATGACACTGGGAATGGTTGTTAGTAATACTGACAGCTTGCCTCTAGTGTCATGACAGTGGGAATGGTTATTAATTCTGACAGCTTGCCTCTAGTGTCATGACACTGGGAATGGTTGTTAGTAATACTGACAGCTTGCCTCTAGTGTCATGACAGTGGGAATGGTTATTAATTCTGACAGCTTGCCTCTAGTGTCATGACAGTGGGAATGGTTATTAATTCTGACAGCTTGCCTCTAGTGTCATGACAGTGGGAATGGTTGTTAGTAATTCTGACAGCTTGCCTCTAGTGTCATGACAGTGGGAATGGTTATTAATTCTGACAGCTTGCCTCTAGTGTCATGACAGTGGGAATGGTTGTTAGTAATTCTGACAGCTTGCCTCTAGTGTCATGACAGTGGGAATGGTTATTAATTCTGACAGCTTGCCTCTGGTGTCATGACAGTGGGAATGGTTGTTAGTAATTCTGACAGCTTGCCTCTAGTGTCATGACACTGGGAATGGTTGTTAGTAATACTGACAGCTTGCCTCTAGTGTCATGACACCGGGAATGGTTGTTAGTAATTCTGACAGCTTGCCTCTGGTGTCATGACAGTGGGAATGGTTGTTAGTAATTCTGACAGCTTGCCTCTAGTGTCATGACAGTGGGAATAGTTGTTAGTAATTCTGACAGCTTGCCTCTAGTGTCATGACAGTGGGAATGGTTGTTAGTAATTCTGACAGCTTGCCTCTAGTGTCATGACAGTGGGAATGGTTGTTAGTAATGACAGCTTGCCTTAGTGTCAATGGGAATCTGACAGCTTGCCTCTAGTGTCATGACAGTGGGAATGGTTGTGAGTAATTCTGACAGCTTGCTTCTAGTGTCATGACAGTGGGAATGGTTGTTAGTAATTCTGACAGCTTGCTTCTAGTGTCATGACAGTGGGAATGGTTGTTAGTAATTCTGACAGCTTGCCTCTAGTGTCATGACAGTGGGAATGGTTGTTAGTAATTCTGACAGCTTGCCTCTAGTGTCATGACAGTGAGAATGGTTGTTAGTAATTCTGACAGCTTGCCTCTAGTGTCATGACAGTGGGAATGGTTGTTAGTAATTCTGACAGCTTGCCTCTAGTGTCATGACAGTGGGAATGGTTGTGAGTAATTCTGACAGCTTGCTTCTAGTGTCATGACAGTGGGAATGGTTGTTAGTAATTCTGACAGCTTGCTTCTAGTGTCATGACAGTGGGAATGGTTGTGAGTAATTCTGACAGCTTGCTTCTAGTGTCATGACAGTGGGAATGGTTGTTAGTAATTCTGACAGCTTGCTTCTAGTGTCATGACAGTGAGAATGGTTGTTAGTAATTCTGACAGCTTGCTTCTAGTGTCATGACAGTGAGAATGGTTGTTAGTAATTCTGACAGCTTGCTTCTAGTGTCATGACAGTGAGAATGGTTGTGAGTAATTCTAGTGTCATGACAGTGGGAATGGTTGTTAGTAATTCTGACAGCTTGCTTCTAGTGTCATGACAGTGGGAATGGTTGTTAGTAATTCTGACAGCTTGCCTCTAGTGTCATGACAGTGGGAATGGTTGTGAGTAATTCTGACAGCTTGCCTCTAGTGTCATGACAGTGGGAATGGTTGTGAGTAATTCTGACAGCTTGCTTCTAGTGTCATGACAGTGGGAATGGTTGTTAGTAATTCTGACAGCTTGCTTCTAGTGTCATGACAGTGGGAATGGTTGTTAGTAATTCTGCCAAGATAGTTTGCAATTAATGTTACATAATTTTACCTTCATACTTTTAATTAAATAACAAAGACGTGTTTTCATATTGTGTAAGAAGATAAAACTTACCAGTAAGATTTTTTGGGGACTTTTGGGTGTAAAAATAGAACATAAGAATGGAGGAACACTGCAGAAGGCCTAATGGCCTAAACAAGGCTGGTCCTTATTAAAATAACCTCTACCCAAAGCTACCCAAGAATTTACTTCTGTACCCAATGACACCAATCAAACCCAGCCCCTCCCACTCATATATTTGTCCAATCTCTTCTTAAAACTACCCAAGGTCCTAGCCTCTATCTCCCTACTGGGAAGATTGTTCCACGCATCTACAACTCTGTTAGAAAATCAGTACTTGCCCATGTCTTTTCTAAATCTAAATTTATCCAACTTAAATCCATTATTTCTGGTTCTTACCTGGTTCGACACCCTCAGTATGATAAAGCTCACGGATCAGAGAGAGTGACCTAGTAGCGACCAGTTAAGAGACGGGGCCAAGAGCTTGGACTCGACCCCTGTAATCTCAACTAGGTGAGTACACACACACACACACACACAACCAGCATGGATTCAGGGAAGGCAAATCCTGTGTCACGAACCTACTGGAGCTTTATGATAAGGTAATGGAAGTAAGACACGAGAGAAAGGGATGTATATACGTATTACATTTTCTTAGACTGCAAGAAGGCCTTCGACACAGTTCCTCACAAGAGATTAGTGCTAAAGCTAGATGATCAGGCACGTATAACAGGAAGGGCACTGCAGTGGATCAGAGAATACCTGACAGGGAGGCAACAACGAGTCATGTTACATGACGAGGTATCACAGTGGGCGCCTGTGACGAGCGGGGTTCTACAGGGATCAGTCCTAGGACTAGTGCTGTTTTTGGTATATGTGAATGACATGATGGAAGGGATAGACTCGGAAGTGTCTCTGTTTGCAGATGATATGTTTACCTGGAGTTTACCTGGAGAGAGTTTCAGGGGTCAACGCCCCCGCGGCCCGGTCTGTGACCAGGTCTCCTGGCTGATCAGAGCCTGATCAACCAGGCTGTTATTGCTGGCTGCACGTAATCCAACGTACGAGCCACAGCCTTGCTGGTCAGGTACCGACTTTAGGTGCTTGTCCAGTGCCTGCTTGAAGACAGCCAGGGGTCTATTGGTAATCCCCCTTATGTATGCTGGGAGACAGTTGAACAGTCTCGGGGCCCTGACACTTATTGTATTGTTTCTTAACGTGCTAGCGACACCCCTGCTTTTCATTGGGGGGATGTTGCATCGTCTGCCGAGTCTTTTGCTTTCGTTGTGAGTGATTTTTGTGTGCAAGTTCGGTACTAGTCCCTCTAGGATTTTCCAGGTGTATATAATCATGTATCTCTCCCGCCTGCGTGAAGTTAATGTGGAGAATTAAATCATTACCAAGCAGGACTACAAAGAGATCTAGACAGGCTTCAAGCCTGGTCCAGCAACTAGCTCCCCGAATTTAACCCTGGCAAATGTAAAGCCATGAAGATCGGGGAAGGGCAAAGAAGACCGCAGATAGAGTATAGGCTAGGTGGCCAAAGAAAGCAAACATCACTCAAGGAAAAGGATCTTGGGGTGAGTATAATACCGAGCACGTCTCCGGAAGCACACATCGACCAGATAACTGCTGCAGCATATGGGCGCCTGGCAAACCTGAAAACAGTGTTCCGATACCTCAGTATCGGAACACTTTTGAGTCGATCCCTTTCAGCATGTCATTTACAGATACCAGAAACAGCACCGGCCCTAGGAGTGACTCTTGTGGAACCCCGCACGCCATATGCGTCCCCTCTGACACCTCGTCATGTACGATCACTCTTTTCCTTCCTGTCAGGTATTCCCTGATCCATTGCAGTGCCTTTCCTGTAATTTCTGCCTGCTCCTTTAGCTTTCTCTCATGCGGAACTGTGTGGCAGCCTTGTGTGTGTGTACCTGGGGGGAAGGGAAGGGAAGGGAAGGGGGTGCGCCCTCGTGTGTGCCTGTGTGTGTGTGTGAGTGCACTCAGCTCACACATTGATGTCCGCGGTTTGATCCACCTGCTGTCCTTGTTCACCTGTCAGTAAAATAGTTACCTGGCGTGGGTCGCATCCTGGGGACAAAATTGATCTAATTTGCCTGAAATAGTAGTATGTCATTGATGTCAGCTAAGCCTATATATGGTGTACATGTAATTTAGAAATAAAGATTATAAATATTGTTATTGTTATCATTTTTTAAGTACATATAAAGTGCATGTACTCTTAATCTACAATTGTTGACAATTTTTATTCATGATCTCTTGGGCCCTATCGTGCCTACTCTTAAAACTGCTTATACAGTTTGCCTTCAAAAGTAGAGATCCCAAGCCCATGATGGTTCTCTTCAAATCGTTTGTTCTCTTTAGGCTGGAATATTGTTGTACAATAACTGCCCCTTTCAAGGCAGGCAAAACTGCAGATCTGGAAAATGTACACCTCTTCAAGGGGGGATCCTTGGCATGGTGAAGAGGCTCTTGGTCTGAGGAATTAGACCTGTCTGTCTCCTGCCTCAGACCGAACCTAATTACCCCCAATCCCCCCTTTCCCTATTCCATCCTCCCCATCCTCCCCTTTTTCCTTTCCTTCTCCTCCTCCTCCCCACCCCTCCCTTTTGCCCTTCCTCTTTTTGGCCTTTGGGATTTTTCCCACAGGCACTCTAGTCCCTAGGTAGGGGAAAGGGTACTGGGGTCCATCCCATTCTGTTGAGGTTCTTGGCGGTAGCGTAGTTTGCCGTGGAATCTGGATCGCCTGGGGATGTCCTGATCCCTCTCCGGTATCCCGGAGGGCGGCTTTGGGTGGCTTTTGGGCGACAGATGTATCTCAGGAAGCCACCTTTTGGATTCCAGGGGTGGTGACCGAAGGTGGTATGCTTTGTGGCAGATATCCGGCCTCCCTCTCTTTTGTCCACCGAGGTAGCTCGGCAGATGTGAGGTTGCTATCCTGGATTGCTGGTTTACTGGCATGAAGAGTAGGGTATGGCACGGGTTCCATGCTGTATCTGTGCTACTTGCGGTGCTGAGGTCCTCTTGGGCGCAGAGGGAGATTTCTGGCCCTTTCATTCCTCCTAGGAACTATCCCTCCCCAGTCCCCCCTTTTTTTATTCTTTTTTTAATTTTTATTTTCTTTTCTTTCTTTTTTTTTTTCTTAAAAATAAAAAGAAAGAAGTAACCTAACCACAGAGTTCCCAATCCATGAACCCGCTACCCCTGGGCCCCTTCTTGTTACCGCACCTCGTTCTGACCTTGCGTCATCTTTTGACCATTCTTCGGACACTCCTAAGGCCCCTGTACCTCTTGCTGTTGCTGTTTCGTCACCCGCTTCAGGTGACGGGGTTTCGACTGACTCCTTCAATTTGTCTGACCTCTGCTCTCCTTTGACTATGCTTCCGGCCTCTCCCTCTACAGTGTGGCAATTTTTGAATCGCCAGCTTGTTCCATGTCGGACCAACTCCGGTCCCACTCCTAAACGCCAACAACAATTGCCCGATGATACTTCTTTGCCATCTTCTCGTTCTACTCAGAAAAGATGACATGTACTCTCCCTTTACACGCTCAGTTTCAGAATGCACAATGGACTAAATTCTTTACTTTATGACTGACTTCCTCTATTGCCTATCTTTCCGACCATAGTATTGGCAAGGCGCTCCTCCGCCATGTTGGTAGAGATATTTCCTTTCATGCTCTTAAGAGTGGTACGTGCATCATCACAGTCCAGAATGCTACCCAAGCTCATGATCTTTCTCTTCTTTCACAGATCGATACTATTCCTATCACTATCGAAAAACATCATTCCTTCAATTCTTCTAGTGGTACTGTCATTCTTCTCCATACCATAGTCCAACAGAATTTCCAGACATGTGGCAATGACATTCTCGAACAGCTGGAACTCCAAGATCTCCCAATTCTCAAGGTAGACACTTATGTTCTTCCTGCCCGCGGGTGGAGACGATACCCTTGCATTGTGGCTTGTATAACTTTTGACAGCCATGAACTCCCGTCCTCTGTTTATGTAGCAGGACATCGGTTACAAGTTCGAAAGGTAATCCCTACACCGCAACAGTGTAGAAATTGCTGGCGATTTGGCCACCCAGTGAAATATTGCAGATCTATAGCTGAATGCCCAGTCTGTGGTGCCAATGACCATTCTAATACGTCTTGCAGTCGACCTCCCTCTTGCCTTAATTGTCATGAGGCTCATCTTTCGTACTCTTGCCATTGCCAGGTCTACTTAAATGAGCGGGAAATTCGTTGCCTTAAAGAGGCAGAAGGTCTCCCTTATGCTATGGCAGTTTCTCATCTCCGCCTCCAAGGGAGACTACCCCGTGTTTCTTATTCTCGTGTTTTAAAACGTCCCCCCACTTCTGGGGTCCCATCTTCTGCAGCCTCCTCTGCCGTTGCCCCTCCCATAGTCACTCCTGTGTCTAATATTTTTGCTGTCCTGGGCTCAGACATCCCTACTTCAACACCTCAGTCTGTTCTCACTTCTTTGTGTTCTCCCTCACAAGCCCCGGTATCGACAAGACCTCTTACAACCCCTCCTTCCCTTCTTCCACCTCCTCATTTTACCTTCCCGGTCTCTGTACCTGGGTCTTCCCCTCTCACTGGGTCTGTTACAAGTGTGGAGGTTCACCCTCCTCCTTGTACTGTGCCTTCCTCCCCTGTCCCCTCCCAAGTTTCTTCCTCTTCTGCCACCTCCCAGGTTTCTGCCTCTTCTGTCCCCTCCCACACTTCTCCAGTTCCCTCCACCCTTTCCCCCCCCCCACCTTGGTACAGTTCATTACAGTTCCAATCTTCACTCAAACTCCTCCTCCTTCCATCTGGAATATTGTCTCCCATATGACGTATCTGAACTCAGAAACACTTGAAGCAATCTCTGAATATATTGCAAAGACCAAACCATCAGTGGACACCGATCCACCCTCTATTCCTTCTTTTTCCTCTTCTCCATCTGCGTAACTCCTTTCTTCACAATGCACCATTCCTTTGCTGCTTGAACGTTTTCCGCTGCCACCGCATGCGGACTTTTCTAACCCCTCTAGTCCATAGGTACCCTTACCTGCAGATTTCTAGTATCTTTATCGTTGCCAATCATGGCCTATTTGCAGTGAAATACACGCAGCCTCAGGGATAATCGGGGTGAGCTTCAGATGTTGATCTCCCAGTTTTCCCCTGTTGGTGTTTGCTTACAGGAACCAAAATTATACTCTGCTGTTATCTATCCCATCTCAGGCTATAATTTATTGTATTCTTCGGATCCTTTTCCTGATGGGACCTTTAATGAAAGTGCCCTTCTTCTACGCACTGATATTCTGTACCATCAGTTATTTGTTCATACTTCGCTGCATTACACAGCAGCCCGTATCCACTTGCATAGGTGGTATACACTCTGTTCTTTGTATCTCTCTCCTCAGGCATTATCTATCCCGGATATTGCCTTTCTTGTTTCGTCATTACCGCCACCCCTTCTGTTACTTGACGATTTTAATGCCCATCATTTCCTCTGGGAAGGGTCTCACTGTGATTCCCATGGCATTCAGTTAGAGGCTTTTCTTGCCACCCACCCCCTCCATGTTTTAAATACTGGTACTCACACCCATTTTGATCCTCGTACTCATACTCTCTCTTGCATCGATCTCTCAGTCTGTTCTTCCTCCGCCGCACTAGACTTCACCTGGTCTGTTCTCCCGGATTTACATGACAGCAATCATTTTCCAATCATCCTTACTTCCCCTTCATATTCACCACCTCTTCGTAACCCTCGCTGGCAATTTGATTAGGCAAATTGGGACCTTTACTCACAATTAACTGTTTTTAGTGAGGTTCCTTCTTCGTCCTCCATTGATGAGCTTTTACACCTCTTCTCGTCCTCAGTTTTAACCACAGCTTCTCATTCTATACCCCAAACCTCGGGCAGGCATTCTCAGAAATGCGTGCCTTGGTGGTCTTCTGCTTGTGCTCGTGCAGTACGTTTGAAATGTACTGCGTGGGGCAGGTACTGGTACAATAGAACCACGGAGAGATTTCTTGACTTTAAGCAGAAGCGTGCAATCGCTCGCTGTGTCATGCGTGACGCTAAACGCACTTGCTGGCGAGATTATGTCTCCACCATTACCTCTGCTTCCTCTATGAGTGCAGTCTGGAAAAAAGTACGGAAACTGAGTGGTAAATATTCTCCTGACCCGGTTCCTGTTCTGCGGGTTGCCGGTGTTGATATAGCAAACCCTCTAGATGTTGCCATTGAAAATGGCAATCATCTGGTCCATATTTCTCTGGGGGCTCCATCTGTGCCCCTCGTTTCTTTCCTCAAAGTCTGCCAGAGAGTTAATATCCTTGGACTTTTCTTCTCTCAGAGAAGAACAGTATAATGTGCCTTTTACACTTTGGGAACTGGCGGCAACACTCTCAGCTTGCCGATCATCGACAGCTGGGTCCGACGACATTCATATTCGTATGTTACAACATTTACATCAGTCAGCCCTTGCAGTCCTCTTACGCCTTTTCAATCTTATTTGATCACAAGGAGTTCTTCCACAGTTGTGGAAATCTGCCATTGTTCTCCCTTTCCGCAAACCTGGTAGTACGGGATGTAAAGCCTCCCTGTATCGTCCCATCGCTCTTACCAGTGCAATTTGCAAAGTGATGGAACGTCTGGTAAATAGACGTTTAATGTGGTATTTAGAGACACACAACAGTCTCTCCACTCGTCAATATGACTTTCGTAAGGGCCGTTCTACCATAGACCCCTTACTACGCTTGGATACGTATGTTCGTAATGCCTTTGCAAATAATCACTCAGTTATTGTCATATTTTTTGACCTTGAGAAGGCATATGACACAACTTGGAGGTATAATATTTTGGCCCAGGCCCACTCCTTAGGCCTCCGAGGCAATCTACCATCTTTCCTTAAGAACTTTTTAACTGCCAGACATTTCCGTGTTCAAGTCAATAATGTGCTCTCCCCTGACTTTGTCCAAGCTGAAGACGTCCCTCAGGGATGTGTCCTGAGCACACTTTTTCTCCTTGCTATAAATGATTTGGCCTCTGTTCTTCCATCCAGTATTTGGACATCACTCTATGTAGATGACTTCGCTATTGCTTGTGCAGTCGCTGACTGTCACCTCATTGCAGTTTCTCTCCAGCATGCGGTCAACTGTGTTTCCAATTGGGCCACCACGCATGGGTTTACATTTTCCAGTACCAAAACTCACCAAATTACTTTCACTAGATGCTCTGTCATCTCCGATCATCCTCTGTACCTCTATGGCTCCCGTATCCCTGTACGTGATACAGTCAGGTTTCTAGGCCTTCTCTTCGACCGTAGGTTATCCTGGAAACCTCACATTACCTCTCTGAAGGCAACTTGTCACAGCCAGCTGAACCTTTTTAAAACCTTTATTCATCTTTCATGGGAAGCTGATCGTCGAACTCTCCTTCGCCTAGGTTCAGCCCTCATTTTATCAAAACTCGATTATGGTGACCAGATCTAGCCTTAACCCCATCCATCACCAAGGATTACATTTATGCCTTGGTGCTTTTCGCTCTTCCCCTGTTGAGAGCCTCTATGCAGAAGCGAATGTTCCATCCTTGTCTGATCACCGTGATGCCCATTGCCTTCGCTACTATGTACACTCTCACAATCTCCGCAATCCTTCCATGTATAGAATGGTCACTGATATTAGTAGACATTCTTTATTTGTTCGCAGCCCCTGTTTGCTCTGTCCCTTCTCTCTTCGCCTACATTCGCTCTTGTCTTCCTGTTTAATGGGTTTATTTGGTAGTATGGTAGCGGGGAGTAAATGATATATCTTCGGAGGCTTCTTTGTTTATTGTTAAGTCGTGGTGGGTACACAGGCTTGTGTGTTTGTGCCCATGGCCCGGGCAGAGCCATCCCACGAGAGAGAGCTGGGAGGCCTTGTGTCTTGCTGCTACCGAGAGGCCTGGCTACAGAGGGCAGCACCTGAGTGGCGCGAAATATGAACTAAGCTGGCAGACAGCATGGGCTGTCTGTGCAGACAGTACAGGCTGTCTACATACACTCGGCCACCTACCGCGCGTCGTCCCGACGCGACAATACTGGTGGTAAAAGGAACTCGGTCTCTCTCTTGTAGGAACAGGGCACAGAACACAAAATAAAAACATATATATACATATGAACATGGAAAAAAATCTTCCTACAGGGAGGGAAGAAAAAAACATGTGGGGTGTGCTGAACATTGTGGTCATAGGCAGTGAGCGTCGAAGGGCATCACTGCACGCCTTCCTGCGTCTGGACAGATACTGCAACACAGGAGACATCGCTGCGGCTTAGCTGTGACGTAACAGGGTACAGTCTCCTCTGGAATGGTGAAGCAGTCCTCGTAGGAGTCGCTGCAGGTTTTCACTCAACCTGGGGCACGACATGCTGGTGCCCTCGAGTGAGGCGTCGACAAAACTCGGCAACTGGGCAGGACTTCTGGCAAGCGACTCAGGACACTTCTCGACTGGTACTGTCACTGGGCTGTCACTGCCGGCGAGCGTGGAGCGAGCTGTGGAGCGAGTCGTGGCAGAGACGACTGGGCGAAACATCTGGGAGTCGTAACATCATACACCAGACTGCAGTGAGCGAGCTAGCAGTCAAAGTGACATCTTCTTTGTGCAGGCTGCTCACTGAAGCTTGTGACACGAGGCTGACACAGCATGTCATTCTCTCGGCAGTTGGAGTTATAGCAGAGGTTAGTCTAAGCGTCCCCAGACTTGTTTCTCTACATATAACTGCACTCTGAAGGTCTAGAGGTGAAGTGAAACAAATCTCGATGGGAATCGTAGCAGGTACGATTCTGCAGAACATCACGAGCGACGAGCATAAAAACTTTCTGTACAAGAGGGCTCGGTCACTCGTGGCTGTCTGATAGCTGTCAAACACACTGGTCACACGGGTGACTTAACACAGTGGTGCTACTCAGGTCTGGCTCAGACCTCACTGGACACATGGAAACTTTACACACCTGCGGTATACTAACATGTGAGAACACTGACTGAGAGGAATTAATTAACACACGACATATATTTTCTCTCAATCTTCTCGACGATACTGAAATAATTACTGAACACTCGATGGTGACATCATGTGATGTCAGGCGTGATGACGTCAGCAGCACTGTGACGTCAGCAGACAACTCGAGGTGACGTCAGGCAGACATCGTGAGGTGACGTCAGCAGACATCTCGAGGTGACGTCAGGCAGACATCGTGACGTCATGAAGTCGGGCAGCATCGTGGGTGACGTCGATGTGATGTGGGCAGCAGACCACAGCATGAGGCCTGGGACATCTGGTAACTCATGTGGCTGGTAGATCTATGTGACATCGCCCACACCTATGTGGCGTCGGGATCCACGTGGCATCGTGATCCACGTAGCTTCGAGTGGCCTCGGGCTCTCGGATACACAGTTCTGGCAATGAATCACACGAAAAACAGCAGAAAACACAGCAGAGGGAGTGGGCAGTGGTGAGTGTATGGTAGACGGGTGAGCGTGAGTAGGGCGAGCATGGGCAAGGTGAGGAACAGCCACTTCCTCTCCTCCTCCCCCACCCACAAACACGTGGAGAAGCTCACACTGGACGCAGAAATCACCACAAAACTCACCTCTGTCTTGCTCTGTGTAATCTTTTGACTACCGCCCACAGGATGGGTATGGGGTGCATAATAAACATATTAAACTAACTGTCTTGCTGAAACAGCTGTGCTGAGCTGAGCTGAACAACAACAGCAACATACAAGTGACGCTGAACACGTGACTTGAGAAACAGCGTGGGACACTGTAGCGTGGGACGCTGTAGCGTGGGGTCACTTACAATTCTCGGAGAATTTCGGCAAATTTCGGCCTGGATCCTGCTTGTACCTGTGTCTGGATGCTCAAACGTGCAGACACGACATCAGGATAACTCGTTGAGAGATGGATGCTTGTTGTATGGGATGATGAAGTGAAGATGACTTCATACCTCTTCCTTCCTCTCTCAGGGCAACACAACTGCTGCGACCACTGCTGCTACCAATGTTTAATGGGATTATTTGGTAGAACTGAAAGCGAGGTGTAAATTATAAACTTCTTCTTCGGAGGCTTCTTTCTTTATTGTTAAGTCGTGGTGGGTACACAGGCTTGTGTGTTTGTGCCCATGGCCCGGGCAGGGCCATCCCACGAGAGAGAGCTGGGAGGCCTTGTGTCTTGCTGCTAGGCCGCTGTGTGAGTGAGGCGGAGGCATGGGACGGCAGGCTGGCGTGCCTACCGAGAGGCCTGGCTACAGAAGGCAGCACCTGAGTGGTGCAAAATATGAACTAAGCTGGCAGACAGCATGGGCTGTCTGTGCAGATAGTACAGGCTGTCTACATTCCCTTCAGTTACCATCTTTATATGTTCATGTAGAATCTCACTTTTCCCTACCCCCCTGGGAAGTTCCAGCTGTTCAAGTCTGTTCTTTCTCACTCCCTTGCTCAAAAGCCCAACTGCCTATGGTAGCTTCCCACTCTCTTTTTCTTGACCACTTCCAAAATCATTCTCATGCCATTGCAGTGTACACAGATGGCTCTAAGTCTTCTGACGGCGTCGGATTCGCAGCAGTGTTTCCAGACAACATTGTGCGAGGGCATTTACTATCATCGGCTAGCATTTTTACTGCTGAATTGTATGCCATTCTTGCAGCACTTATTCGTATCTCGTCTATGCCTGTGTCATAATTTGTGGTTGTCTCAGACTCCCTTAGTGCTCTACAGGCTATACGGAAATTTGATACACCTCACTCCCTAGTTCTCCGTATCCAACTTTGGCTATGCCGTATCTCTACCAAGCATAAAGATATTGTTTTTTGTTGGGTCCCTGGTCATGCTGATGTACAGGGCAATGAACAAGCAGACACTGCTGCGCGGTCAACAGTACATGACCTACCAATTTCATATAGAGGTGTTCCATTTCTGGACTATTTTGTTGTAATAGCTACCCACTTTCACACCCGTTGGCAACAACGTTGGTCAACTCTACTCGGTAACAAACTTCATTCTATTAAACCGAGCATAGGTTACCAGCCGTCTTTTGTCATCAATGCCGAGGTTGGGAGACTACTCTCTCCCGCCTTCGCATTGGCCACACTTGTCTTACTCATGGGTATCTCATGGAGAGGCACCTTGTTCCTCTCTGTGAGAATTGTCAAGTTTCAGTATCTATTAGCCACATTCTGTTAGACTGCCCTCTCTATCAACGAGCACGCAGAATTTACCTCTAACGCCGTCTCCGCTCTACTACTCTCTCTTTACCTTCCCTTCTTGCTGATGGACCCTCCTTTAATCCTGACTCTCTCATTGACTTCTTAACAACGACTGATTTACACCACAAACTCTGATGATGATACCTTTCTCACTCCCCTCAGCCCTTTCTACCTCAATCCCTTGCTGCCCTCTATCCTTTCACCATCCACACTGCCCCGCTGTTCTCCGTAACCTATTACTCATCCATCTCCCTTTTACCACCTGATACCCTCGCTTCCTTCCTGTCCTGCAGCGCTGTATAGCCCTTGTGGTTTAGCGCTTCTTTTTGATTATAATAATAATAATGGAAAATGTACAGAGAACTTTTACGGCACGCATAAATTTGATAAAGTTCCTAAACTACTGGGAACATTTGAAGTCCATTGATTTGTATTCCCTGGGACACAGGCGAGAGAGATACATGATAATATACCCTTGGAAAATCCTAGAGGGGTTAGTACCAACACAATAAGTGTCAGGGGCCCAAGACTGTTCAACTACCTCCCAGCATACATAGGGGGAATTACTAAAAGACCCCTGGCTATCTACAAAAAGGCGCTGGACAGGCACTTAAAGTCAGTACCTTATCAGCCGGGCTGTGGTTCTTTCGTCAATTTTCGTTCAGCCTGCAGTAACAGCCTGGTTGATCAGACCCTGATCCACCATGAGACCTGGTCACAGACAGGGTCATGGGGGCGTTGACCCCCGAAACCCTCTCCAGGTATACTACTTCCTTATCTATTTTAACCACATATTTATTACACTAAAGCTGAAGAAGTCTTTCTAAACATCTTAACATAAGTTTAACAATAATATAATTGTAACAAGAAAGATTTCTGAAAGTCGCAGACGCTTACAGTCGCCACTTGGACTGATGAAATATGCTCAGCTGAAAGTTCATACTAAACAATCTTTATGAGTCACGATATAGACGATAAAGACTCGTGACTGTTTTTAATAAAAAAAAAAGCAAGAATGCCAACGAGGCGACACAAAGTGTTCTCAAAAGATTCTCAGAAGATTCTCAGAATCCAAGAGGTCATAGATGATCTCCCACAGTAAATGTTCTTAAAAGGAAATCCTGCAAAATGACGACCTTTTATCACCACTTGACGACAGTCTGAGACAGTAAGGTGCAAAATCCCTGGTGTTGTGTTGATACTATCTGTTACGTTGATAAAAAAGTATTTATATGCTTGCAAAATATGATCTATGAATTGGAGGATGTTCCCATTTGTCTGTGAGGATTAAAGTTTTCCTAGTTTGCCAGGTGAGTGTCTCCATGATGCTCACTTAAACTAACAAAATTCAAATATATTCATTGTTTATATATATATATATATATATATATATATATATAAT